>NW_019384297.1:915359-952809 GCF_000671375.1 Centruroides sculpturatus | reverse complement strand
TGGTGCCATATCAGATTCCTGACGTCGGCGACACCTGGCGTAGGTTTGTAATCCGCCAAGGTGTATACTAGGGAAAGTTACTACCCAGAGTGGTTTCCCGTTGCCTTCTCTGGGGCGCGATGTTACGCGAGGGGAACTAATGCCTTCCGGGAGGACTTTTATGGGGAACTGGCCTCCTATTTAGTCGTTATTGGCAAGGAGAAAACCCGGAAAACTCCAAGCAGCCAGCCTGTCCGATCGCGGCGCGAACCCACGACCGAACTCCCAGTGTTTAGGGTACGAAGACCACTCGGCCACTGGTGGGCACATATCACTTTTCTAATAACTAGAACAATATCACTTTTCTAATAAACTTAGTGATTAGGTAAAAAGGGAAAATGAGGGACTTCTGCGGTCAATGACCGAGATGATCTCCTCGAAAAAAATTGTTAGTATATCAATAAACGAAATCTCCTCCATTTGTTTAAAGATAATTCTATAGACGTTAATATCAACAAGACGGGAATAAGAGATGTTTTTATCCCCTCTTTGGTTGCACGTGACACGTGGTTACGGCAATAAATCGCCTCTTTCGTAGTCAAACGCGACGTTTGATATAAACAATATTTAGATAGTTGACCAGGTTAAAGAAATTATTGTCAGATGAATGTTAATTTATGGATGAGAGCCATCAAACCTATAGAAAATTTATATTATAAAATCATATCTTCTAGACACTGATAGCAATAAATTAAACAAACTTCTCTGTGTCAATTGTCAGTACAAGCTAGGTCTAGACATCAACACACAAACAGGTGTGCGTATAAATCATGAATGATGTCATAGTTCTCACCCACTCAAAAATAGTATAAAGAGGGTTTGGACGCAGTCCACAGCGCGGCCATCCCCAAAAGGCAAACATTCACAAGGCGGACATCGACTGCCACATCTACTGACCAATACCGCCATACTGCCGTGACGATCCAGGAACATTTTTACCAACGACCCATATTACGGATTGGGAAATTAGAGGTATTTGTTTTTGGATATCTATTTGTATACTCTCTCTCTGCGAAATCTCTCTCTGAGAAATCTCTCTTCTAGAGATCTCTCTCTCGTCTCTTAACTTAGAGAATAAAGATTAGATGTTTCATATGAAAGACGAATCATTGTCGCGACATAGAATAGAATTTTTGTATATCTTCTCCTTAGCCTTTGATATGTACAATTTTATAGTTGTTTATTAAATGTGTTATTCTTGTCCAACCTGTGTATCCATTTGGGAACCTGTCAACTTACTCACTGACCTCCCCACTCAATTTTATTTTGCCCTCCTATAAAGCCATCCTCTGACAGAGCCGCCGGTAAGTGGGGACAACTAACCCCCTCGGTTCTCACAATATATTTTATAAAATGAAAACTTTATAAGTTATTTAATGTAACAGCATTATGGTAGTTAAAGAAAATGTATTTAATTTGTATAAAGTATTTAAAACTGCATTATTTTTAATACAGATATAGAATTCTCTTTCTAATAATAATAATAATAATAAACATTTAATTAAATTAATTTCATTTATATATAATTTATAGTACTTGCTCTATTTTTTGTTTTAAAAAATAAATTTTTAATAACTTTGCATAACATTTATTTCTTAAATTAAGAAATGTACAGTATTAAGAATTAGTTTTTTAGAAAGAAAATTATAGAAGTTTCAAAACATTCTATTAAATTATTAACAATATATATTTGGAAAACAACTTTATGTTAGAGTAAAAGAATTAGAAGATTTATTACTATAAAATTTCAGTTTTCATATTCTACTTTGATTTAATTGTGAACAAAATTTTTTTTAATATATTAACATCTATAACTGTAAACAAACAATTCAGAATTTGTTTAATATATAAATTTTTAAACTTTATACAAAAACATTCTAAAATATATCTACACTCTAAAATTTATATACAGATTATCAATTATATATTTAACAATTTACATGAAATGATACAATACATGATCAATGTAGAAACTATACCCTTCAACAAAAAAATATTTACAGATTTCTTTTTTTCATATGCTGATAATATATCAATGCAATCAAATCAATGCAATTAAAAAAGAAAACTGTATCAGATCAACTGAGTGTTTATTTTGATGGCTTTTAATTAGTGATAGAGACATGATTCCACTGCAAAATAGGGAAAGAACTTATCAGATCCTTCTAAAATTACTGGTTGGTAATTTATTCTGTATATTATCTAAAAGCCAGCTGCAAATCTGATCTCTGAAATATTAATATGAAATGTTTAGAGGCTCAAATTTAATAGAATTTAATTTTAAAAATTTCTTCTAGAAAGATATTAACTTTATGAAACAAAGCCAAAATAATTGTATGAATTAGTTTTCAATCTAATTTTAGGCAGAAAGATAACTGAAGCAGAGAAAAAAAAGGCATCTGAATATACTATTATTATCAAATTGTAAATGTAAAATTTGATAATTCAAAGAAATATTTAAAAACTAAATGTGAAATTAGAGTATTTCATATTTATTAAGAATTCATTCTATAATTACAAATTTAAAATATTCAATTTCTCAATAACAATATAAAATGCTTTTTTAAAACAACTGCCAATAAAATTCATTTCGAAATTTCTAAATTTATGTATTTGTCTTCAGGAGGAACTCAGAAATAATTAAAAATAAAATTTTAAAATGCTTAATGAGGTTTAGACACTCCACACCCAATTGTCTAGGCTATAACTGTCTATGTTTCATCAAGCACATCAGAAATTTTGTTTTAATTTTTTTATAAATTAATCCATAACAACTATAAGTCTAAATACATAAATGGTTAGAAAGAAATTTTTTAATATAATTTTTTCTAAAAAACAAATATAAAAAGCAATTATTTATTATAACATCACCACAATGCCGTGCTGCAATTTTTGGTCTATTTAATTTAAAATACATGCTCTCCACCTCAAATTATTAGTAGTGTCTTGCCCTTGTACAGTACATCATACTTTTCCTTTAACAATAGACTTGTGCTGGTCATTTATTAACTGCTTTCAGGGAAAGTTTTGAATTGAAATAACATGACTTTCAGTTGGCATTGGAAGTTCATATATAGTTAATCGGGGCCTCCTGCTCCTTAGGTTTCCGTATTGCATCTCAGATTTCATCTAACTTCATTCTTGAGATTAAGGAAAGACAGATGGAGAACAACAGTGGAAATTTATAGGTCTACAATGTTTTCAAATTGCAGCCCAACAAAACAAATCATCTTCAAGATAGAACACACATATGTAAATTTACTAGAGATGGAAGAATATCACTTTTCTCAAATTCAAATATTAACCATGTCTTATATACTTGAATAATTAGTGAACTTAATTACCTTATAAAATTTATTTAGTTTAATAATAAATATTAAATGAAATTATTAACTTGATTTATTTATTTCTATATATTAATAAATTTAATAAAATAAAAAAGAAAAACAATTTACTAAATTCTAAGAAATTAAACTTCACACTTCACTTTTTATTTTGACTTTGGGTTTTATAATGCCTTTTTTTTTTTTAGAAACATATCTGAACTACAATAGATTAATCAATAATTGTTCTTATTTTCATCAAATGCAGACTTTTATTTGCAAAAAAAGCATTCAAACACTTTCAGGATCTAGTCTGCTTCTGCTATCTGTACATATGGCATGATGTTGGAGGTATTTGTGGTATTCGAATTTATTTTTGCAACATCATATTCAAAATCTCAAATACTTGAATACTTTCTAGTATTCAAGTATTTGTGGGTGGTATATGTCCATCCCTAAAATTTACAAATGCCTAAACACAAATAATAATATAAAATTGGTTGGTTGTTTCTATTTGTACATTTACAGAATATATTTCAAAAGTAACTTTAAAATTTTAAAGCTTTAAATATTATATAGAACACATCATTACATAACATACTAAATTATAAAATACTGAATATAATAGAAAGTATTGAATGAACAATAACTTTAAATAAATAAAAAGCAAGCACTTTTTAAAGTTAATAAATAGATAGTTAGTATTTTATAATTTATATATAAACAACATTACTTAATAAATATTATACTTAGTATCAGATTTAATATATTCAATTTTGTTTTTTATAGAGTAGATACATTTGTGAAAAATCCACATAAAAAATGTGTTAAAAAGATATTGTTTGTATATAAAAATGGAAGATTTGTTGTAGACCTTGAAACCCAGTAAATAGGAAAAAAATCAATTAATATAATGGAATTTGCTTAAATAAAATATTTCAATTTTAGTTAAAAAATTAGAACATCCTTATTGACAAAGTTGAACAAATTTAATATTATTTGTGCAAATTTTATTTTATTTTTTATTTGATATTTTCAATTAAATATCAAAATACCTTTAGTTTTTAATACCAAATGGATTACAAATACTATTGAAAGAAATTGGAAGAAACACAATCATACAAACAAATCATCAAACTACCAATTACGTATATGCTTTCAGACTGCTTCAATTGCAGGATAAAGTCAGAATTAAAGACTGATTGTCACTACACCCACATGAAATAAATTGTAAAAAAACAGCAAAAATCTTAATTGATGGCTAGACGGTAGAGGCAGTTAAGGTGTCAACCTACTGATGTGAAGGACCTGGAATTGAATCTGAATGGCCAAAAACCCTAGGAATTTTTCAGATGATCTGTCTTTAATATATTGGGTCCCAGCCTTCACCATCTGGTCATCCTATTGTGGACCTAGTCAAACCCATAATGAGTAAGATTAAAAGATCCTCTCAGTGCCTGAAGTCAAAAATTGAGGAAAAAAAGCCAAACCTTAAAATTTACTTAAGTGAGTAGCAGCCTTAAATGAAAATTCTAAAAAATGTGTTAAAAGAAAAAACAGCAATAATTTTCTAGAAAAGAAAGCATAAATATTTTTATATTTTAAAAATATACAAATTTATTGAAATGTGTTAGATAAAAACAAATCATGTAAAAAAAAAAAAAAAAGACAGCAAAGAAAAAGAAATTTGTGTAAAAGCAGAATTAGGTATGATTTATATAATAATAATAGATATAAAATATTTAAAATTTTTCAAGTAGTTTTGAAAATATAAAGTTACAGAGATAATGAACTTTATGCCATTATTTGTGTTTATGAATTTGTACATGTATAAAATATTTAAAATTTTGGAAGTAGTTTTGAAAATATAAAGTTACAGAGATAATGAACTTTATGCCATTATTTGTGTTTATGAATTTGTACATGTATTCTCTAATTTCTAGACAACAAACTTTTAAAACTGCTTTGTTCTGCTAGACTATAATTTTTAATTTGAAATAATATTTACTACTAAATTTTAATAGTTAGTTTCAGAAACAGAATTGTTATAATCATTCAGATGATTTGGAAGAAATGTAAATAATGTATTTAAACAAAAAATTAAATTCAAAAGATAGGGATAAAAGTAAGAATTTCAGATTGCAGATATCTCCAATAATAGTTAATTTGTGAAAATTAAAATTATTAAAATGTTATAATGTTAATATTTCAATCCATCAATAACATGTAATGGTTTTGACACCTTAACAGAATTATAAAATTATCAAATATGATGAATTTTTATATATATAAAAATATGATAAGCCATATTCCCCAAATAAACAATAATTACTATATATCGCAAACATTTTTAACAAATATATAAAATTTTTTTAAAAGTTTTATTGTTTACTAGTAATAAATACAACAAATGTTGAATTCAATAGAAAATTCTTAATCAAATTAATTGTATTATTTTAAAAAGTCTACAAACTGCATCATTTTTATTGATTATCATATGTAACCTTACAAATTTTTCAAAGTTTTAGATTTTTAAAGTGAAACTTCCAAAAAAATGTTTGTTATTTAACATTTATTTACTGTTTTAATGTCATTTTCACAGGAAGAATATTATACCAGTATTATATTATAAGTAAGTTACTTTTGTCTTTATTATTATTGTATTTTTTGTGAAAATTTTGTTTCATGCATAATTCTAAGCTAGAAACAATAGTTTCAAAATATTTAAATGTTAACATGCTTAAAATAAAAGAATTCTATTTTATTTTGAAATATATTTGTTCATCCTTACAAATGCTTTTGAATTTTTAGAAATCTATCTTCAAGGGACTTCTACATAATATGTCACAATAATTCAATAATGTAAAATACGAGGGTCATTCTAAAAGTAAAGAATGTTTGTTTCTCTAGATATTTTTATTTAAGATAATGAAACAAAACTAATTTTACAATACATATGATACCTTAGCTATATTTCTACATAGTCGCCATACAAATATAAACATTTGTCATAGCATATCATCAGCTTTTCTATGCCTTCTGCACACTCCGTTACTGCCAAGTTCTTGAATCAGTCATTAACATCATCTTTCAGTTTGTTGTCACTTCCATAGTGATTCCTGGCTAAAAAATCCTTCAATTTTGGGAAAAGATGTAATCACTCGGAGCCTAGTCCAGGCTATAAGAAGGATGTTCAAAAACTTTCCACTTAAACTGCTAAAGCAAGTTCTTCGTCAATGCAGCAACATGCGGACGTACATTATCCTGAAGAAGCACAATGCCTCTGGACAACAATCCTTACCGTTTGTTTCGAACTGAAGCTTCATTCATCACATTACCATAAATCTTGGTTATCTGTCTGTAAATTTCGATAGGGTGGACTTTTTTCGCATTCAAAAAGCGTATTACACTACGAACCTCACACTTGGTGGGATCTTTAATTGTGTCACACATTTCAAAGTCACACTGTAAACAATAAATGATCATTGTGGCTCGCTGTTAGCATCAGATTGGCACGAAAACATGGGAAGGTTCATGATGTGGCAGTGGAGAGTGGTGGGAGAACTGAATGACTTGTCAGATCAAAACGTTCTTTTCTTTTAGAATGGCCCTCATATTTTATAGATGAATATTAAAGATAGATTTAAAGGATTTTAAAAACTTTTAATGCAAAATAAAACTGTATCCCAGAAAAAACAAAATTATTTAAGCTATTTTCATAATGTAAATATAATAAATAGTAATATAGTGAGTGATCCATGGTTTTATTATTTGGAGAAAAGTGCAGCTTTTTGCAAAAGCAAACAAAATCTAAAAATTGTGCAATTTTTCAACTCTTCTGCTGCATATCTAGTTTTAAAATATAAAAAACATAGAAGAATGAATACCATAAAAATATTCCCCATAACAATAATACAAAATTGTTAATAAAAATAATAAATTTTAGAAGACTGATGCTGATAAGTAACAACATAAGATATTCACAAAAATATATTCCTTTGAAATATTATATACAAAGATAATGTATTCATCACACTTAAAAAAGATCACATAATTTCAGAATATTATACTCTAATAATGATTTTAATACTCTATACTAGAATCAGTGGCATATCCACAATTTTGAGAATATGGATGCTGCTCAAAGCAGATTTGGAGATATCAAGGAATGTGCCCCTTGTTTTTCAGAGAATTACCTCAATTACCTAACTTTTTACATCAGTTTTTTTTCATTAGCTTTTTAAAATTGTTGAATAGAAAATAGAAAATTGATCATTTTAAATTAATAAGAAAACAACTCCAAGTTCTTTAAAAATAAAAAAAAAAAACAACCAAGTCTATCATCAGATGTATAAAATATTGTTTTTTATTAATTTTTAATTGATAGATTGATTATAAATTATACAAATTACAGTTGATTTATACTCAGTTTGATTCCAAAATGAGGAACAGAAAAGATATAAAATCATTACATTTCTTATTTTCACTAGAAATTATCAACATTACAGTTATTTTGAATTCATATGTAATTATCTTTAGTCTGTGCTTCATACTTTTAATCATGTATCAGAGAAATATCAGTTTAAATTTTTCTGTTTTTCTCTGTTTATATAAAATTGCTTTCTGCCATCAAAGTCATCTGATATGCATTATATTTACAGTATTTTTATTTTAAAATAACAAAACTATTGTTTTCATGTCAAGGGATGCTTATGACAGACACTACAGCACCCCTCTGAATGTCTCTCTGATTAGATTATTATTAGATATGTTATAAAATTTACAGAATTAGAATGCAATTAATTAGCTTAGAATATTCTGGAATGTGACTCAAACCTGCAACTCCCATTTAAAGTGTAGTTACATTGCACATTATGTTGTCAGGGCCACGTTTTCTTTCAAACCAATTTATTTAGAAGACATAACCACGTTGATCATTTGCTTCGTTGACTGGCGACAGCCACGTGCCCAAGGTGTAACCTGATAATAAATTCGGCTTGATTCTTTGATTAGTAACATGATTCCAGCTCAATTTCTGATATGATTTATAAATCTGTTTTAATGATACGTTGTATTATTTCAAATTATAAAGTAACATGTTGTTATTTAAACATAGGATCCTATGAATTTTGGAGCGGTTCTGAGATCTTCATATTATTTTGGAATTGATAAAGTATGTGTTGTGAAAGGGAACAGGTATTGTTTATTAATGAATTTAAAATATTATTTACGTTAATTAATTTTACAATAATTGGACAAAATTAACTTGGGAAACTAAGACTTTAATATTTGGGATTAGGTATTTTTGCAAAAACCAATTGAACAAAGTAATATCACATAAAGGTAACCCGAATAAAAGCACTAAGAGGGGCATTTATTCAGGACCGTTGTGGGTTCAGCCAGGCCTATATTAGGCAGCTGGATGGTCTGCAGAAGAATGCCTTCACAAGGTCCTTTACAGATTGAGTGATTGAATTTCTTTAGTGGTAGGGATGAAATGTGTTCCCACACTCTAAAACATCATGTATTTTATTTATTTACTTAAAAGAGAGGTTGCGGCCGAAGTTTTCAACACGAAAACGTGTATGTCGGACATTCAGCACCACCTTTAAGTAAGCCTAGAAGTTTGACAATGGCATTTGGAACATCAAGCATGACTCCACTGACGTTCCAAACGCCATTGTCAAACTTCTAGACTTACAGGAAAGCGGCGCTAAACGTCCGACGTATACGTTTACGCGTTGAAAACTTCGGCCGCAATCTCGCTAATGTTAGTCCAAGTCTTTGATACCTGGTCCTTCAGAGCAGTAGGTCAACATCTGAGCCACTTTAGCAATCCAGCCAGCACTTTACGGTTTTATTTTCTATTCCTTATAATTTTGTCTTACTTCAGTTAAATTTATTCAGGTCTAATTTATGAAATATTATTAATAACATATATATATTTGATCTATTGTAGTTGTAAACTTTCGCCTGTAGTTAGCAAAGCAAGTTCGGGTGCTTTAGAAGTGATTCCAGTGTATTCGATAAACAATCNTTTAAATAGCACAACTCTTAATTTAACACATTACATAAATATTTTTAGTTTTATGCTTCATTCTCAAACATATTTAAAATTTGTTTTAAATATAATAAAAAGTCTTTGTTTTTGTTTCATTTCAACAAAGAATGATACATTTGAAGATGAAGTTTATTTATTTAATGTTAAATTAAGCCTTCTAATTAGAAATGTTTTTTACTCATTTTTGAAATTTTATACATCTTAAGGAGGCGAAATATATCAGTCTTCATTCAAAATTAGATAAAAATTTTTTTAAAATATTTATTCTTCTATGAATATTTTAATAATACTAATAAATAGCTAATGCTAAAATAATAATTGTTGTACTTATTAATATAAAAAAAATATAAATAAATATATTTTAACTATAATTTACTGTAATTGATTGCAATAACTACTAAAGAAATATTGCCATTAGTTAATAAAAGTAATAATAAACATTTATTTAATGTTTAATTTAGCTTAATTTAAGCTATTATTTAAATTGGAAGAATATGATGCTAATGTAGGTGAATTACTATCTATTAACAATTTTAATAATTAAATAATTAGCATTAATTAATTAGTGAAAGATATGGCCCAAAATGGAATTTGGACTTGCAATTTTAAACTATGTTATCACCTTACCAAATATAATAAATGCATACTCCTATTTTATTATTTCAAAGCATACATATATACTGTATTTATAAGTAAAGCACAGTTTTGTTTTATTAAAAAAATTTATCATTTCAATTACAACTTGGATTTAATATTGTTGGCACTCTAAACCATTATATCATACAAAGTAATATATTAAAGACCTTCTCATATAGTTTGACAAATTAAATAATCCTAATCTGCATTTGCTATTCATTGAAAAATTCTGTTTTTAAAAGATGTTGACTCTTCAATTCTTATTTCAATAATAACAAACATCAAATATTATAATAAATGCTAGATAATATATAAAATACAGTAAAATACAGTAATATAAATAATGCTAGATAATATATAAAATACAGTAAATGTATCTATAAATGCAAGCATAACTTTTTATAATAATTGTTAAATAAATAATTATTAGCAGTGCTTTTTTAACATCAACTTTTTATAAATTATTCAATCTATTTTTGAAAACATTTAATATTTTAATGATTTAACAATTTATTAATATTAATAATTTTTATTTACATTTTAATAAGTTAATCTGTTTTTTTTCACCTATTGAAAATAGAATAAAATTAAATAAAAAATAACTTTTAAATAGCACAACTCTTAATTTAACACATTACATAAATATTTTTAGTTTTATGCTTCATTCTCAAACATATTTAAAATTTGTTTTAAATATAATAAAAAGTCTTTGTTTTTGTTTCATTTCAACAAAGAATGATACATTTGAAGATGAAGTTTATTTATTTAATGTTAAATTAAGCCTTCTAATTAGAAATGTTTTTTACTCATTTTTGAAATTTTATANTTGAAATCATTTTATTGAACTAGTTTTATACTTTTTATTTTTAAAAAGTCATATTAATCATATAGAGTCATGCCTAAGAATTGTACAGTACATACATTCGCAACATGAGTACCAAAAGAAAGTTAACCATATTTTGTTTCATGTGTTTTCAAGAGGTGTAGAGATAAAAATGTTCTCCAGACCCAGAGAAAACTTAGGGGTCCATAGTGGTTCCTACCCAAATAAATTAATGTTATTTTCACTAACAAAAAATAAGATGCTTAAGGCTGTATTTTTATTAATAAAAGAAACATTCTACATATTTCATTTGTTCCAAAACTATGGTAAAAAAAAGGCCTTCTCTACTGTCAGGCCCCATACAAGTTCTCAGCAGCCTTGGTTTCAAGTATATTCTCTGAATATAAATAAAAAAAAATCACATTTAAAACAATATGTATTTCTTTTATAAAACTGGTGAAAACAATAAAAAATTTTAAATGATTGATATAGATTTGAACACGATAGCAATTTAGTCTTTACAACAGTTAACTGACTTTTGAGCTATTTACATATTTTTAAAATATGGGTAAAAATTTGAATAAAACATTCCTAAAATTTTTCATATTATAAAAAATATAAAATAATTAATTAAAATAAATTCAGACATAAAAATTAATTACTTATGACAGAATAATACAAGTACAGTATTTTAATAGAAATTAAAATCATTTAAAACAAAATAAAAAAAATATATGTATAAATTCAGAAGTATTCTCCATTAAAAAAAATTTTTTTTATAATTATACATGATAAGTTCAAAAGAAATAAAAGTAAAATCTTTATTTTCATCTAATTGTTTTATACATAAATAAATATTTTGGTACTGCTTTCTGCAATTTTAATATCGTAATTATTATAAATTTTTCCCTACTTTTTTCTGTTTTATTGGTTTGAAAAAAAATTTAAATATATAAATTTTTTAAATTTAATATATTTTTATTATATCCAAAATAAAAAAATGAATTTATAAAGTATAAAGTAGGATGATTTAGATTTAAAAAAAAATTAATTGAACAAATTGGTTATTAATAAATTATTAAAAAAAATTGAATATTTTCCCTTTCTTTAATTAATTTAAAATTTGTATATTTAAATAACATAAAATTATTTTCTTTAAGGAAAAATCATTTTAATTTTAAAAGAATAATGTACAAATATTATAAAAAGTTTATTTTATTTTTAAAACACTGAAAAAGGAAAATAAATTAAAAAAATTACATATATAAGAGCTTAATTTACACAAGACTCATTTATTAATTACAGAAAAATAACCATAAAATCATAAAAATAAATATTCAAAAAGCATTTTAAAATTTTAAACAAAATAATAATAATAATAATTTGAAACCTTTTTTAAAAGCATAAGTATTAATTCTATTAAATTATTCGAATTATTGTATTATAAATAAATCAATTTAATTAATTAAATTTTAAGAAGAAATTTCATTTAAAAAATTCGTAATCCCAAAGAAATATTAATTATATTAACTTAACATTATTAAAAAAAAAAAAAGTATTTATATATAAAATATATTGAAATATTCGCATTTGTTTTGAGGGAAAATTGTAAAAAGGAGAAAAGTCATTTATCAAAAAAGCACGTTTTTCGCTAGAGTAAAACAAACGGAGTGAAATTGACGAAAATATAAAACAAAACATTGTATGGGTTGAAAGAGGCAAATACGTTTCTCGGAGGCAATAAACTACAATCAAAAGACGAAGATCGTCCCCTTCCTCTCACTCCTCATCCATAATCCACTTTCCAGTTCTGATCCGGTTGGGGGTAAGGTTGTCAACCAATTTTCTAAACTCAATCTACACGATAAGAAGTCGGCCTAACGCGAAATATTCGCGAAAAACTTCATTTACTCTTAAGTAATTATAAATGTAATAATTAAACTGGAGATGAATGCAACAAAGACGATAATTTACTCACCCACATCGTTACTGCACTCTCCCTTGGTCGGCCATGTTGGTTAGTGATCGTCGTTACCCATCATCCTTCGCGCCTGTCCTTGTTGGAAGAGGATGCACGAGGAAGATCGCGCTTCTCCAACATCATTTTATCCAATTTAAAATTTAAACAAGTTTTATATATATTATTTTTATTTTATTTTATTTTATTTTCAAAAGTCGGATGAATATTTTAACTTTTTTTTTTCAAAAAACTATAATGTATATATATTTATATTAAGTTTAAACTCCTAATATCAAGCTTTAATTTGTATAAAATGTATTTAAGTAGACATTTTTAAATTAATTAAATTAACTATCACATAAGTTATTGTTAAAGTTAATGGAAAATCCATAAATATATTTTAATTAAAAATGAGATAATTAATTATATTATTTTCGTTTATATTTGTATAATAATAATTTTGAATATTTTTTTCTGTATCTTCTCTTTAAAATTTAAAAATAATTTAATTTTTAATTATGTATATATAAATATATATAAATGTAAATATATATGCAGGTGAAAATTTCATAAAAAATAAATACGGTTTAGACAAATAAGGAATAAATAGAAATAGGACATTGCATAATGAATTACAATATTTTGTGTAAGAGTCGACTAATTTGCTCGCAACGAGAAGTGGTTTGCCATTCTCCATACACTCACACTGCATGTATTGCCTTAATGGTTATTGGACATTGTGGCTATTTACACTTGTTGGTCAGTTCTTCTAGTTATTGTCGTTGTTAGCAATCAGTATGTTTATGTACAATGAATCGACCCTCCATTAAAAAAAGTACATTCATAAATAAACAATGCGGTTTGAGAATTTCGTCTAATGAGAGCTAGCAAAATGCATAACAAAACTACTCATTTTCTCAATGCAAATAGCGAATGCTTCAAATTAACTTAGATCAATAATATAACTAATTCTGCAACTATAAATATAATAATGATATTTACCAATAATTTCGTTTTATGTTGATATTAAACTTTATTGCTCTTGACAAATGCATTAATAATCGAAATAATATCGATATAATTCTATGTTGTTGTGCAATTATAATTGATATATGAAAAACTAGTATATTAAGCTAATGTATATATATGACGTTTGCTATGATGCGATATTTTATCCATACATAACTGATTAAACGTAACACGGTGCAAAAATAAAACAGGAAAAAAAAAAGGCTCGAGACGTGCCCTATTTGNCCAAATCTGAAGTTATAAACAATGCAAAGAACGTATTTACAATTTAAATTTTTACTTTATTTACTATATTAAAGATAATCAAAGCAAATTACATAATTATCTAACGTAATAATTTAATTTTTAATTATGTATATATAAATATATATAAATGTAAATATATATGCAGGTGAAAATTTCATAAAAAATAAATACGGTTTAGACAAATAAGGAATAAATAGAAATAGGACATTGCATAATGAATTACAATATTTTGTGTAAGAGTCGACTAATTTGCTCGCAACGAGAAGTGGTTTGCCATTCTCCATACACTCACACTGCATGTATTGCCTTAATGGTTATTGGACATTGTGGCTATTTACACTTGTTGGTCAGTTCTTCTAGTTATTGTCGTTGTTAGCAATCAGTATGTTTATGTACAATGAATCGACCCTCCATTAAAAAAAGTACATTCATAAATAAACAATGCGGTTTGAGAATTTCGTCTAATGAGAGCTAGCAAAATGCATAACAAAACTACTCATTTTCTCAATGCAAATAGCGAATGCTTCAAATTAACTTAGATCAATAATATAACTAATTCTGCAACTATAAATATAATAATGATATTTACCAATAATTTCGTTTTATGTTGATATTAAACTTTATTGCTCTTGACAAATGCATTAATAATCGAAATAATATCGATATAATTCTATGTTGTTGTGCAATTATAATTGATATATGAAAAACTAGTATATTAAGCTAATGTATATATATGACGTTTGCTATGATGCGATATTTTATCCATACATAACTGATTAAACGTAACACGGTGCAAAAATAAAACAGGAAAAAAAAAAGGCTCGAGACGTGCCCTATTTGTTTTCCGTAGCTATCTAATTTCTGTGTTTGCCGAAGTCCGTTGCTGTTGTAGGGTACAGCGTTGTTAATCCTGATGGCACAAATCTGGAGTTTCCTAGCTGATCAATAGCACAGAGAGACGAAAAAGAGAAAGAAGAAAGAAAAAAAAAACGACGTTTCCTTCTTTCTGCTTGAGTGTTTTTTTTTCTTCAACTGAAACTTGCCGATAAGATAAAGTTAATTATATATAGTGCACAATATAAGGAAAAGACGTGAGACAGAGTTTTGTCGTTCGAAGTCAACTGAAGATAAAAAAAAAAAAATCATTCTTGTTAATGAAACGAAAAAATAGCCATTCCCATTCAACTTCCTTGTATAACGTGAATTATGTTTTATTAAAATTATTTCCTTCATATTAAACTATCTCATTTGACATAATATAGTAACGATTCATTACGAATTAATCACAAAATTTAATTTTATAAATTTTATAAATACCTGTAAAGTTGGTTTTACCGCAAAATCATAAGTTAAGCAGTGAAGCCGATTTTTTCTATCATTTCTTTTCATTAAAGAAATAAATAATAATAATAATTGTATTTTTCAACAACTTTAACGAGACTCGTTAATAATAATAATAATATAATTGTAAAATAAAAACGATTTAATACATAAATTTTTAAATAGAATGAACTTATCAAATTAAAATCTTAATAGATCTTCTATGAAAAAGATTGAACATGAAGATAAGTTCTTATATCTTGGATCAATATTTGCAAGTGATGATAGGATATATCTTAACATTAGTCTCAGAATACAGCGAAGCCATTGTTTGTTCAGAGGTTATGATTGTCTTTACAAACAATAAAAGATTAGAAAAGTAAAATTATTATCAGATTCTTTTGAAAAAAGACCTTACTAATAAATGATATTAATAAATTAATAAATATTATCTGTGGGATTTAAAATTAAATTGAACATGTAAGAATTTCTTGTTTTAGGAAAGATTATAAGATGAGCAGATAAACCTTTCAGTTAGTGGGTTTTGTCATGATCCTAGATTGAACGACAGCAGATTAAAGATAGAAGGATTAAAGGAAGAATCTACTGCATTATAGAGGAAATATTGAATTGTTGGAAAGCTTTTTTTTATTTTATTTCTGAACAAATGAAAAGCAGAAATAAATTATTAAATGTAGAATTTAAAATTTTAGTAACAAAATATTTTATTTGAATACATTTTATTAGTTTTAACAAATAAAATTAAATTTTATAAAATTGAAAGCTAAAATATCAAAACTTAATATATTAAATNTTATTTTATTAAGTTACTCTAGATGTTAACAATGCCTATTAATTATTATAATGTGGCGCCATCCATCGACGAATTAGGAAACTATAAAAATTATTATTTTTTGTATACCTTGTATACTTATCATGATATAAACAAAAATCTGTAAATAAAATTAAGTATAAAATTGTTTACTGATAAAATTTATAACTATAAAAAATAAAATTAAATTAAAGAAATATATACCTTATAAAATAAAAGTAAAAAGTGTAGCAAGTAAAAAATGAATTTAATTTTTTCTATTTTATAAAATTATAATACATTAATTTTAATAAAAATTGTAAAAAACTAACTGCTTAAATAAATACCTTAAATTTGTTCATAATAAGAAAGTTAATTATTGAAGGTTATATGTTAAATGAAAATAAACAAATTTTTTATTAAATTTCTCATTAAATATTCAACAGGCAATCTGATTATAAATATATAAATTTTTTAATATTAAAAAAATATTCAAAATCCTAAAAAAAATCAATTAATTTTACAAAATTACCTAAAATCTCCATTCACTTTCCAGAAAAAAAAAATTATTCAATTTATTTATTCATATATATATGTATATAACTATTTGTCAAAAATAACTCTATAATAACCATAAATACAACTTTAAGATAGCAAATAAATATTAATAAGGCTAAAAAAAACTAACTCAAACAATTTTATCTCTACTTCATCCTTCAACTAGCAATATATTTAATATTCTATCCAGTTTTTACATATTTTTATTATTACTTTCTCCTACTCAGATAGATGCAGTAAGGTAGAGTTAAGAGAGGCATTTCTATGCATCATATGTCTGAGATACTCAGTTTTACCTCAACGACTTTGCCAAATGTCTTCTCTGATCTATAGCACTATGGAGAGAGATAAGATCTTTCGCTTGCCGGTAAATGTATTACGCTTAAAAAAAAATTAAAAAAAAGAAAAGAAAGAAATCTAGACGTCCTGTTTCAAGTAAACTTTACTAGAAAAACGAAACTGTAATCAAAAGACGTCTAAGTCTGCAAGATTCATTGGAAATTTTAATGCGAGAACCTACCTCTCTTGGAGTTTAAAGAAAATTAATGGTCAATGATAACTGGTGTTATAAATCACAAATTTTACTTAAGTTTAAATAGTTTTGTATATATAAATATACATACATATATAGGTATCTGGATGAAGATGAAGATTAAGTTTGACAACTATAAAATTATAATTTTATTTAAAAATTAGAAAGTATAATATATTTAATTTAAATATGAACTCTGAACATTTAAAAAATAAATTTGAGTGTTAAAATGAAAAATAAAAAAAAATTATTGTGAATATTTTATATTTTATGAAATTAAAGTTTTGAATTATGCATTTTTCGCTCTTTTAACTTAATTTTATAAATTATTTTGAAGTATTTAAATTTTTCCTTTATCACATTATTATATTTAATTTTTTTTTAAATGTTTCATATTTTTACATTAAAAAAATAAATAAAATATAATTATTAAGTAGATTTAACATTTCACATTATTTTATATTTTATTTTTTATTTATAAATTTATTTTTATTATATTAATCTATATTAGATAAATAATAAAATAAGTACAGTTTAATTTTAGTTATACTCGACAGATGTCGCTACTAATGAACATTTTAATTATTATTGTTATTATTTATTATTTATTTTTATTGTGAGGATGATAAACGAATCGATAAAAATTTTATTTGTATATTTTAGAATATTTAAATAAATAAATAAAAATTAAGGAATATATGCCATGAATAATATAAAAAAGGAAAATTCGGAATAGAGAAGCTGCCGATTGTCAGAACATCGCAGACTTATTAAATAGGAATTCCTGACTTAAAGTCATCTTGGATCCAAAATGAATTCCAGGAGTGTCGTTGGCAGCTGTTCTTTTACAAGCAAACCTGTCTGTAGAAAAACCTTCTCATTTGATGAACTGAATGGTTGTAGAGAGGGAGACGATAGCTTCAAAATTGATGAGAGGATTATAAAAAATACCAATTATTTCGATAATTATTTATTTCAGAAAAAAAACCTCTTTAAAAAAGTAATAAATAAATTTACATAATTTAAAAATTAAAAAAAAGTAATGAAATTATGAATGAAATGTTGTAATTATGACGTCAGAAGAATTTCTATTTTTGAATGAATGCACGAGACTTGAATGAACGAGTCGCTAGCGCGCGACTTATTCATTCATTCGAAAAGTTAAAATACTATAACGCATTAAAATAGGAATTTTAATTAAATTAAACGGGGTATTAATTTTAATTTTAGAAATTTAGAGATTTTTTTTAATATTTTGTTTTTATGAAAGAAAAGAGGGGGAAAAGTCGATAAAAACAAGCAATCTATTCTTGCATAGAAGGATTGCCATAGTTGTAGATAACAGCTGGAGTTGGTTGTTTAGTTACATTTCCTGTCGCTTAAGAACTTTGCTTTTCTCCTTTAATTTATGCCGAAACTTTTCCCCTGTTGACTGAGAGACCCACACCGTTGAATGAATAAAACACAACGACTTGATTTGAAATTAAAATTAATGACACTACAAGGCGACTAGCAAGTGGATAGCGTAATTTTAACGACCTTATACTGCGCAGAGAAGATGAGTATTTTACAGTTTAAAATATTTTAAAGGGGTTAATGGGTGTTGTGTTGGACCATGCGTGAAGTTAGCAGAAATCCGACATTTCTAACATTAAGGGATTAACTAGGAGAGTTACCGAGGGAAGGTCATTAAAATGTCACATTGTGATTATATGTAAAAACACAAAGCATTGACCTTCCTCTACCAGGAGATACGTCCACTAAATATTACCTACTTCTAACAAGTCTAATTATCTCATTCTCATATCGATGCTATTGATGACCCTTATACCTCGAGCAATTACGTCAACCACACTTAACGACTACGACGTCACGCCAGCAACATTTTTACACGTTCCTCCCCGAAATGATCCATTTATTAATTTTGACATGGCTTGTAGTTTAAAGGAAATTAAACTTTTAATAATACTGTTTTATTTTGATTTAATTAAACCTGCCTTTCTTACAATCGTTACGCATGAGTTCTTGATCTTGCTTCGTAACCTATTTTTATTATTTATAAAGCTTTCTTAGTGTGTTATAAATTGTTAACGAGTTATTTATCCTCAGATCTGTATGTTAAACTTTAAAAAAAATCCTTCAGTTAGATAAATATTGAGCGAAAATAAGGAACTCTTCTCTTTCGCATGAGATATTTCCTTAAGTTAATCATTTTCAATTATCAGTTCGCTTCGGTGTGTGAATTTGCGGTGCAATTAGAATGTTTACTTTAATTACATATTCACGGTTTTAAAATATGGATATAAGAACTTTTAAACGCCACCTTGGAAAAGAATAAAATTAAAGGGTTATGATAATAAATCAGTTGTAAATGATGATGGTGATGTAAATGAGCATTGATGTCTAATGATTAGAGTGAATCTACGGATTTGAGGGTTGTTGTAACGTATCCAAGGGGAGCTAAGGGGGCTAAAATCTTTCAAAAAAATTAATTTTAATAAAAAAAAAGTTAAAATTAATGTTTTTCTACTCATTATATTTAAATGTTATACTGATACAATTTTTTGTTGTTGTTTTAAAGCATTTTCTTTTAGTAACATTTAAGAATATTTGGGACTTTTGTAATTTAAGTTTATTTTCCAGCCTTTAGTGAATGTAATTCTTGGCCAAGTTGCTGAAATTATCGTTTATTGAATGCTCGCAACTGGAATATCTTACTTTAAGGTCTGTCAGGGAAAAAAAAAGCTTCTCGATAACAGCTCTAAGATAAAAATGTAATTGATTTTGCTGCCAAATTGTACAACAAAAGAAATTAAACTTTTAATCAGTTGAAACTCTTGTATTGCATTATATATATATATATATATATTTAGAATGTAAAATAAATTTTAATTTTCATATAATTAGACAGATGTGCATTATATTCATTAAGAGTTACAGTTTAATTTCATTAATTTTTATTTATGCAATTGTGATACAAACTTTATTCCGTTTGCCATGAGTTTTTCTTAAATTAAAGATACTTCTACTTATAATAATAATAATAATAAGCAAATAAATATATAAATAAAAAATCTCAAATGATGCAAGACAGGTATAAATTTTATGAACTTAAAACAATTAGAAGAAGAAAAACTACCAAAAAATTAAATTATGTAAATTATTTTTCATCATTTATATATATATTTTAAATTATTTATTTTATGTAATATAATTAATTAAGTCATTATATTTATATATTTTTTTAAAAATAATAATTTAGTTTTTCGTTCACAGATGGCACTAACATCCTTTCAATTGAAGAAAATGAAATTATCTATATATATATGGCTAGCAAAGTATTAATGGAAGGAAAAAATATATATATTTATCTTTATTCTAATTTATGTAGAATCTAGTAATAGCTATCAGATATATCTTGTATCATAATTCTATACTAGAACCTATCTAGTAGTACATATATAGTTTAATGTAAAATTATTAACTTAATAAACTCTATAAAGTCAATGATAATATTACATATAATTACCTTAAATACTGTATAATAATAGATTACAACCGGTCTACTTAATCAGATAATGGTTATCAATTATTATATAAGATTATAGATAAAATACATTTATAATATATTGATAAATTAGTTTATAAGGCTTATAAAAGAAGGAAAAATTGAGAAAAATGCAATTAGAATTAATAAAATTAATTAAATTTTAAATAATAGAAACTAAAAAAATATTTAAGTATAATATTTCTAATTTAATATAAATATTAAATCATTAAATTATTATTTTTATAATTGCTTTAACTCAAGATCATATACTTAAAACATATATTTCTTAAATTAGAATTTTTATTTCAATTTTTTTTATAAATAAAACTATAAAAATTAATTGAAATATATTAATTAATACATATATTAATTAGTTTTGTTAATTAAGAAGTGGATATTTATGATTATTTTCCTTCTTAGCTGTGAAGAAAAGAGTAAGAATTATTATGAGAAAAGATTAAAAACTTTTTTTAAAAAAATAATAAAAATAAAGGAGTAAAAGAAATTATATAAGAGTAGTGATAGAGTATCAAATAAAATCATTCAGCTAACGATCAGTTTCTAAATCTATTTTGTTCTCTGAAAGGGAAGAGCAGGATGATAATGGTTGGAAGATTTATTCTGAATCTAAATTTGATTGTAATGTATGTTTAATCCAGTTAGGTATCCAGATTTTTAACCTCTTATAAATCCATTTTGATTGTTCTACTTATTTGTATATTTGTTCCATCTTTTTTAATAAATTACAGCATATATAAATTTATAGCTTCCTTTATTTATTTAATTTCTCCTGTTCCTTTTTCTTATTCTTAATATTTATACTGGAAACAATTAATTATAAAGTTAAATTAACTTTATAATTAATTAATTAATTACAATGAAATATTTAAAATTCTATTAAATTGTTTTTTTGTAAATAAAATATATATATATAAAAATTTTAATCAATTAAAAATTTATATTTAATNGGATATTTTTCTTTTAATATTCTCCAGAATATTAAATCTTAAATAATATGGTATTATTTGAAATTGTTCTCATTACAGAGTAGCCCCTGTAAATGATACTTCACTGTAAATTTCCTAGATCAAAAGGTTGAAACAAACTACTCATTATCAGATAATGAAACTACTCTCATTTATTTTATTTGAATTTTCACGTTTTAAAAAAAGTTAAAGTGTTGGAGAAAAGTAAACTATTGTGCAAACTGCTTTAGATGACCTCTCAGGAGAAAAGTGTCAGTAGGGAAAACAAATGGTGTAGACATTTGATGGATAACAGGATAGATCTAAGTTTGGGAGTTACAACATCTGGAAATGGGTCTTCTCTAAAGATTTGAGAGACCGTCATAGAGGAGTAGAAATATCAACTAACTCGATATCATAAAAATAAATATCGCTAATAACAAATATTTGGATCATTAATGGTTGATGGTCTTAAGGACTTGGCACGTGACTTTTTCGATTTCCACTATCTATTCTGAGTTCAGGAATTTTTTATATGAAGAAGCAATCATTTTTATCTTTATCTACTTCTTACAAAATTCGTCCTTACTTTGAGTAGTTACTCATAGATCATCTCAAACAAATGTCCGTAATAAAGCTTGTGTACTTTAGTTTTCTCTCCTACTATATTTCTATAATGTCATTTCAATGTAGGAGGAAAGTTACTATATAAACAATGGATTAAGTAGCGTTTCCTTTATCATTTCCCTCGAAGAAGAATCAGCTTAAAACACCTCCAAGATAAGAGGAAGAAATATAAATAAAATCTTTCCGAGGAAAAAAAAGTATAATGATAACCGTAAATCAAATCAGTAATATTCCATTTGAATTCTAAAGTAAGATTTCCAAAGGCTTCCTCCCCAAATCTGAAGTTATAAACAATGCAAAGAACGTATTTACAATTTAAATTTTTACTTTATTTACTATATTAAAGATAATCAAAGCAAATTACATAATTATCTAACGTAATAATTTAATTTTTTCATATAAACCGATATATAAAAGACGTTATTTGCGTATAAGTTTTTAATTAAATTGGAAATTTCTTCGAATGTAATTTGTAGAAGCGATGTAAAATAAACCGAAGCAAAGATAAAACCCGCAACTCGATAAATCAATATGTAAACACTATCATTTCCGATAGCAAAAGCAGATAAAAGTGTTAGAGACCACGCTTCATAACAATTCAATATCCCAACAACTAAAATAATTTATAAGATCGTTAGTTTAAACTTTGCTACAATAGAATTGTGTCGTTCTTCAGAACGATAAAGGCAAAACCAACAAAGAAGAGTGGACGAAGACGTGCAAGTATGCTAAAAGACGAACTAATGTTGGTTGACAATTAACGAGAAGGTTTATTCAAGCATCGGAGAATGTGAACCGTTCGTGCTCAGGAATGTGAATGTGAGTGACGATGACTGTAACTGTGTAGTTTAGAGCACAAGGTGCAGAGAGGAAGAGATAAGAGGAAATGATAGATGAACAATCCAACGAGCATGACGCAGAGGAATATAGTAGAATCCGGACTAGGGAAGTGAATTTTATAGCACGGCAACGACTAATGATCCTGGTCTATCACGGGGCAGTGGCTAGTCTCACTTAATTGACCCATTACCAGCTGAATAGGTGGTAGGTAATGGTATAATCCATCTTGCCCTCGTATTCTGTTCGGCATCATACTACAAGCTTTTGGATGTTTTAATTTACAGTGGTCTGACAGTAAGACAAGTGAAGACTAGATATTTCATAATGATCTCATTATGTTGCGGCTACACTCCAGTAACAGTTAAATGTGACTCACCTGTTAGTTATATTGATTATTATACCGTAACTTACTCACTCCGATGGTTATGTTATGTTTATATTCACAATATAATTTAAAGGATGAGTATTTAATATATAATCGATTCATTCTATTATTACTAAAGATGCGCTTAAGGAGGTTAACTGAATAATAATTAAAACTAGATGCGATTGCGAATGTTAATAACTATCCTCTCTCTTCTCTCTGTGTATATAGACATGTATAAATCTCTCTCCTTCTCTTCCTCTTTGATTACATTATTAATGAAACAATTTCTAAATTACAATAACCAAACATATTTTAATTATATTTAAAAGTTTAATGGTTTTTGCTAATACTTTCGACTCTTAAAAGAAGAATTTATCTGTTTCGAGTGGGATGTTTAAACAATAATTCTTTCTAATTATATCTTTATTATACTTTGTAAGCATCCGAATCTTTCGCTGGTCTTATCGTTACTGGATCAATTGTCTGCGTGAATAGCTTTCTCGTTTTAAAGAATTAACGTCACGTATGTCACGTGATATCGATAAGTCTTATAGATAAAATAGGAAACATAATAGTGATTTTATGACTAGCTTCCAGCCTTGGAGACTCGCTGACTTTGTAACGATCCATGGTGGTTACGCCTTACCATTAGTTCGTGTGGTTTTATAGGCCATTATGTCGTCATAACCTTAGCTATTCTAAAGTGTTGGTGTCCAGAAAAGTATTGGATACCTTACTAAATACAAGAAAACGAGAGATAGTTCGTTTTTACCCTCGGGTTGCCTTCTAGTCATTACTCTACTCTTCTTAAGTTTGACCTGATCAAATATTTTTAAATATTTAATATTTATCAACGTACGGAATAAAGGTTTCTGATTTTTCCTAAGGCATCTACACATTTCTTTTATTACATTTTATTAAATTTAAATGTATTCTAAGCATTATGAAAATTATATTACAATTGCTTTAAATTATTTATTTGTTTATTTAAAGTTTTATTTGGCTATTCTATGTTAATTTATAATTTAAAGCGAAAATTAAACTATATAAATTATAGATTAGTCTTTTCCTCATGATATATGTATACTGCAGTGAAGTATTATTTACAGGCGCACTCCGTTTTGCTTTACAAAACATTTGAAAGTTATAATGTTTCCAATGGTAACAAATCGAACATTTTCATTTCTTTTCGTGTAAAAATAAATATTTAACGTCTTAAAAAACTATCAAATTATAATATTTCCTATATTTTGATTAGTTACTAAACAGTTTAGAACGTTTGTTTTTAAAAACAGAACTATGAGCAGATTAAAGTTTTTTCTTTATTATTATTATTTCTTTCTTTTTTTTTTATAAAATATAAAAATTTTATTTTCCTTTGATATTTTCTTTCAAACTATGGAAATAATATTGGTGGTTTTTTCCACGTGGGAACAAGTCGTAGGTTTAAGTTTGTAGGGAATGTCAGATCCAAGATTGAAATATTGTCTAGTGTTTGCTCTTGCGGAAGCAAAACAACTATGAAGGGAAGTCTGTCCAAAGACTTGTTGGAGCGAAAAAGTGTTTCTAAGAGATGGATTGCAGTTCTTAGCAGGAGTTCAGGAAATTACTCTGGATCCAGACTATTTGCAATTCATCTCTCCTGCTTGAATCTGAAGAAATGGACCAGAAGATAAAATGTAGAAAAATCTCTTTTCCTATTAAAGAAAGAATATATATACATACATATATGCAGAAATATCGAAGATATTTATTTTAAAATTTTATTATATATTTTAATACTTAAATTATAAAGAAAATTATATTAATAAAATAACGAGGAAAGCAGAATTATCAGTATCGAAAAAAAAAGTTATTTTTTTAAGTTATGAAAGAGTTTCTTCTCCTCGAACATTAAAGCAATAGTTCGATAGCATCTTTTCTTAAATTCGTTAGAAAAAAAACAGAAAAAATTCGAACCTATTTCTATTACCGTAGAGAATTCAACTCAAATCCTCAAATTTCGATGTTATTTTCTATACTTGTCAGCGCAGTTACGCTTTGGGAACATCAAAACTGAGGTAAATGAAAGTGCCTTTTTTCTCCTTTTTTTTATACCTATTCATTTTTTTTAACATTGAGCTTTTACTTCCTTTAGGAATACGATTTTGATCCCACGTTCATTGTGGTTTGGTCGACAACTTGATCTGTGAGAATCTTTCTGACTAAATCTCTTTCAAACAAAGTAGAACCGAACTTCAGAATCGACGGTTGTCATTCTTTTGCTCTTTCTCTACTCTTATTGGTTAGACAAAGTCCGAGTTGATTTAACTTGTCAGGATTGGAATGTTTTAAAGAATGTTGATTTTTCCTTTGATTTTTTTCCCTCTAGATCGAAATTGTGATAAATAGACGTTCATCATAACGAATCCGACTCTATTTAATCTTATACTAAAGGATGTAAAAAACAACGAGAACATAAATGAAGAAGAAACCTTTAAAAATAATATATATATATATATAAAATCCAAACAAACATTATTGAATATCGAAAAAAGTTAGAGATATTCAGAATAACTCCTTAAAATTCATGAAAAACTAAAGAAAATTTTCGGTTAGAACTATTTTCGTGATGTAAACATGCGATTTTGAAGAGTAAAGCGTATAAAGAAGTAGTTATGCAAAATCTTATCGCGTGTTTATGTAAAGAGGAATCATTTTTAAAACATGGATTGTGAGAAAAATCTGGTAAAGGAAAAAAAAAATACTTTTCAGAGAATAAAAAATATGTACAAAATGTGAAATTCAAAAATATAAATTATTCGTTTAAAAATAAAAAAAGATATGTGTATATATATATATAACATTTATGTTAAAAATTATGTCTACGTACATATACATATATATTTTTATTACACCATTTACGATATTATTTTCTTGGATTTTATTGCAATTTAGAAAACCTGTTATCCATTTATTTAATGCGAGTATCCATTAACGAAACGATTTAATTCGTAAAAAATCAAACGTGAAATGACAGATAAATATTCTAATTTTAATCTTTTGATAAAAGCACTGAAAATATTTTAACAATAATTCTTCTGCCGAATAAAATTTATATTTATATATACATAAATTTGAACATTAAATTGAGAGATTGTAACAATGTTTATGGTTATGTAGAAAAAAAATTTTTTTTCATATTCATTTCAATTTCTTATTTTTTTTAAAAAAAATTATCTTTAAATTTAGATATTAAACTTTAAAATTAATTAATAAACTTTATAACAAGTAAAATAATTTATTTATATTGAAATTTTAGTATTTATATCTTCGGAAGTGTTCATTTAAGGTTTACTTTAATAAATTTTAACTGTCTCGTAAAGAAATTTTTCTAAAAGTTAAACAAATAAAGAAGAATTCTGCAAGATCAAACCAATACTTAAATGCAAATCATGCTTTAACGTACCCAAGTTTATCCAGGAACTTTCTTCTCCTCTACCAAAGCTTCCAAATTAATTAAAGTAATGACTTCACACAAACCTTTTCACTTAAATCTCTTGGTAATTTATAAATTAAACGGAAAATAAAATTTGTAATAAAACATAGAAGACGTATCTACTATATACATACACGTATATGTGTATATATATACATATATGTAACATTTCTTAACGGACTGATACTGGAGAGAGAGAGAGAGAGAGAGGAGAGAGATAGAAAATAGTAATTTCCTGACTGTATTCATGAAGGGAGAATTTAAATAGATTTATTAAGATAGTATCGTCTTGTCTGAACTAGTTTGATATTTAAATGTGTTTTCTCTTTAATCCTGTAGTGCACATCTGCTTCGTTACAGATAAACTGATACATATATGAGACGGAAGCAATTAAATTTGAATCAAACAGTCTGTTCCAATGTAGAGACAGATTGAGTTTCTGGGATGTCATTACCGAACACATCTGTTGTTATCCCTCTTCCCTCTACATTAATATCTTAATCCTGGCTATAAATGGTCCCCTTAGAATATTGTAATCTTCGAGGGACACGACCACATTAGTAGTAAGATACACTTTACATGTTTCGCCGTGTGTTTCCACATTAAAACTTGACCCAAGATACGTTTAATCAATTATGGCAAGTTCTCTTTTACTTGAAATTTTTACTTTTACCATTTTCTAAATATTTAATTTACATCGAAACGTGTAAATATAAAAAAATAGGAAGCGAGAGTGGAGAGAGAAGAGAAGAGAGGAAAGAGAGAGAGAGAGATTTTTCTACTAGTTTTCTCACTTATATATATTTCGTTTTGTAAATTAATTTATCAATATTCATCTAGTTTAATTATAATTTTAACTAATTTATCTTCATTTTATTTAATTGAAGTTTTAAAATTAGAAACGATCGAGAATTATCATTTCTTAAGCTTCAGCGTATAAAATTGTTATAATTTAGTCACGTTGGCGTAATTAAAAATTCTCATTTTAATCGATTTTTTTATTTTAAAAAAATGTATAAATATTTAATTTATATAAAGTNAAAAATGTCGTTAAAATTCTGTAGAGTGTTACAGTTCTCAATTTCTTGTATTGTTTCTGTTGTGGATGTCGAGTTGAGAACGATGGTATTTCGTTTCTGTTCACATAAAAGGGAGCGAGCGGGTTGTATAAGAGACGATTGTATAAGCAAATATTTTCTCTTAACATCAGGAGTGTGCAATGTTCCATTTGTATGCAGAAAAGTGAACTAGTATTGTAAGTGATATGTAAATAGTGCTTGTCTGCAGTAGGAGCAGTCGCCTTCTACTCTTTAGTATTCTCATTGTGTAATTGAAGGGAATGGAAGTTGGGTCAATTCGTCTGATGTACAACAGAAGCCAGCACCTTGTTATTTTGTTGACGTTGCCAATAATTGTTCTCACCGTCCAATTGTGTTTCATATCAATTAGATTTATATAATTGCTCTTACACCGTATGACACTGCATTAACTCTTATTTATAACGTCATAAATACCTACTAATTGTGCGAAGAAGAATAATGGCACGATTTTGTAATGACATCCGGGAGTCTTTCTCTTCTATGACACGTGATACGGGTACCGTTACGTCGTGTCACTCGAGATGACATCCAGATCGAGTTAGATTCAATTTTTTTGTCAAACACATGATAAAGGCCTCCGATCTCCTAGATTATCCTCGGTTTACATATTTAAATTTTGTGTGTTTGTCCAAGCTTTTATAAACTGATGAATAATTTATGCAGATTATAAAGGGATCGGCGTCATTTACTCACATATTTTCTATATTACGCGTATAAGATGCATTTAAAGCTTAAATCCTTATGTTTATACGTAAATAAAAGTAATTGCTTTTATGTATGTATTTATGAAAATGGATTAATTTATAAATTAAGATGTTTGAATTAATAAACTTCTAGTTTAAATTATTTATATATTTTACAACTTAACTGCATGTTCACGCTTCACCATACATAATTAGTGAATTTTAAGTAGTTTATTTGTAAATATTCCAGTCGAAATTGTTATAATTTAAGAAGAAATTCCGCAAATATTAAGATTGATATCCTAAATTAATATACAGAAAACGTAAGAAACAACTTTAATATATTTTAAGTGATAATGTGACACCGGATGATTAATTTATAAAGGTGTAAAAATCAAGAGAAAAAGTTAGAAAAGATATTAAATCACCGGGACGATAACGAATTTAATCTGTGTGTAATTATCAATTTGTATTGCAAGTGGGTGATTGCAGCATCGTAAATTGTTTCATAAAAATAATCTTAGGAGAAACGTTTAAAGTGACCAATTCAATGGCCGCTTCATTGTTCTTAAATGTCGTTTCGAGTATTCGTGCTTCTTCTGCTTACAAGGAACCAATAGAACAATGATGGCTTTTAGGATACTTAGCCGGAAAATTCTCTAGGTTATTATGGGATGGCGTAAAGGAGGAAAGAGAGTTTATGTAGCAAGGTAAACGAAATCTTACTACAGAATACTCTATAGGAGAAATGTAGCGTTAAGCAACAACGACATTCTTGTTTGAGTCAAGTGTAAAATATATTTGATGCTGGCATTGAATGAATGGTGGGACAGGAAACGTCTTTAAATGGCTTTTTCTCCACTTCTATCACAAATATCTATCAGTAAGCATTTTTTCCTACTTTTATTACCGATTCCAGAAGATATAAAACAAAAATCTATGTCGATTTTGCACTTTTTTAAAATATTTTCTGCCTGATTATATTATTTTACAGTAATAGAAATTATTATTATTATTATTATTATTATTAACGTTACATAAGATTTGCTTCGACAGTTTTCATATTATTTTTATTGATTTCTTAGAAAAAAATGGGTATTGAAGGTAATATTTCTTATCTACGATACTTAAATATGTGTAGAACTTATATGTTTCTGAGCGTATCTCGTTGAATAATGCTCTTGTCTGAGGGATAAAAAATTGTGGATAGTTGGATAAGAGTTGTTACTATAAAATCTGATTCGGTTCAATTGTTTAGTCAACGATCGAATAAAATTTTATTTTTTAACCATCTTATCATAAAAATAAAACAATATAATATAAAGAATAAGCTGTAAAATTGGATCAATAAAAAGCTAACTCTTGAATTTTCTTAATAAAAAAAGAAGGCAAAGTTTACAAGAAAGAAATTCAGAAAAATCTAATAAAAAAAAGCGAATGCTACAAAGTTCACATTGATTTTTTTCTCGATATAATCAAAGCATTTGTATCAAATACGGAACATGAGTTAAATTTGGTATACAAAACACCCTCAACTCCACGTTATCATTGCAGAGAATGGAAGCGCAATAACCAGAAATGTATCTCGTCTACTTATACCAAAAAACGGTTTCATCTACGATGCAACCATTCTGTTTTGGCTCTGACAATAACATTCCATCATCCGACTCGATCATCGGCACAGAAATACCTGGTTATTCTCCGACCTCGACAGATCTTTCGTCTGTATACATTCCGTTTCTCTCATAAACGGCTTTCTCTTCCGCATCCCTAAAAGCGCATCTCGCATTCCACATTTGATGCGACGAACAGTAACGCCGAAAATTTGACAATGTAATGAAACGTTACCAGACCCACAGACCGAAAGATCTCCTTACATCAAATCTACCGTTCCATTTAGCTTGTACAGATACTATATTTACATTCCGACTGACTCGAAATGCCACGCTTCCTTTTGTTCCCGACAATTCCTTCTCCCTCATCGCATCTTACATACAAATCTGCTATTTAAGCTCTCAAAAAATAACTGTGCATACCAATGCTCTTTCCTCCCTTTTTTACATTATAAAATATTCTAAAATCTCACTATTTATGAATGGATATTGTAAGGATAATATCCTTTACATAAATAAAAAAAATATACATGTTTTTACCCATTTAGAATTTTGAATTATTTATTATTTATTTTTTCACAAAATTTAAATAGTGTTGTCAAGTATTAAACTCTAAAATACATTTATTATTATTATTTTTTTTAAATTTTTAACTCGTGTCTGATAGTAAATTAACCATAAATCTGTGTGCTTTCTAGCATCCTTATTTGCCGCATCGATAACCTTAATTTGAAGTAGTGTTTAATAATCACAAGTTACATTAATATAATTTATGTCCCAGTACTCAGAATAAATTATAATGAAGAGCGTCACGTAAAATCTAATTACTGAAAACTATCCTTTAAACTTTATATATATATATTTATAAGGAAAATTGGAGAGAAAAATGTCGTTAAAATTCTGTAGAGTGTTACAGTTCTCAATTTCTTGTATTGTTTCTGTTGTGGATGTCGAGTTGAGAACGATGGTATTTCGTTTCTGTTCACATAAAAGGGAGCGAGCGGGTTGTATAAGAGACGATTGTATAAGCAAATATTTTCTCTTAACATCAGGAGTGTGCAATGTTCCATTTGTATGCAGAAAAGTGAACTAGTATTGTAAGTGATATGTAAATAGTGCTTGTCTGCAGTAGGAGCAGTCGCCTTCTACTCTTTAGTATTCTCATTGTGTAATTGAAGGGAATGGAAGTTGGGTCAATTCGTCTGATGTACAACAGAAGCCAGCACCTTGTTATTTTGTTGACGTTGCCAATAATTGTTCTCACCGTCCAATTGTGTTTCATATCAATTAGATTTATATAATTGCTCTTACACCGTATGACACTGCATTAACTCTTATTTATAACGTCATAAATACCTACTAATTGTGCGAAGAAGAATAATGGCACGATTTTGTAATGACATCCGGGAGTCTTTCTCTTCTATGACACGTGATACGGGTACCGTTACGTCGTGTCACTCGAGATGACATCCAGATCGAGTTAGATTCAATTTTTTTGTCAAACACATGATAAAGGCCTCCGATCTCCTAGATTATCCTCGGTTTACATATTTAAATTTTGTGTGTTTGTCCAAGCTTTTATAAACTGATGAATAATTTATGCAGATTATAAAGGGATCGGCGTCATTTACTCACATATTTTCTATATTACGCGTATAAGATGCATTTAAAGCTTAAATCCTTATGTTTATACGTAAATAAAAGTAATTGCTTTTATGTATGTATTTATGAAAATGGATTAATTTATAAATTAAGATGTTTGAATTAATAAACTTCTAGTTTAAATTATTTATATATTTTACAACTTAACTGCATGTTCACGCTTCACCATACATAATTAGTGAATTTTAAGTAGTTTATTTGTAAATATTCCAGTCGAAATTGTTATAATTTAAGAAGAAATTCCGCAAATATTAAGATTGATATCCTAAATTAATATACAGAAAACGTAAGAAACAACTTTAATATATTTTAAGTGATAATGTGACACCGGATGATTAATTTATAAAGGTGTAAAAATCAAGAGAAAAAGTTAGAAAAGATATTAAATCACCGGGACGATAACGAATTTAATCTGTGTGTAATTATCAATTTGTATTGCAAGTGGGTGATTGCAGCATCGTAAATTGTTTCATAAAAATAATCTTAGGAGAAACGTTTAAAGTGACCAATTCAATGGCCGCTTCATTGTTCTTAAATGTCGTTTCGAGTATTCGTGCTTCTTCTGCTTACAAGGAACCAATAGAACAATGATGGCTTTTAGGATACTTAGCCGGAAAATTCTCTAGGTTATTATGGGATGGCGTAAAGGAGGAAAGAGAGTTTATGTAGCAAGGTAAACGAAATCTTACTACAGAATACTCTATAGGAGAAATGTAGCGTTAAGCAACAACGACATTCTTGTTTGAGTCAAGTGTAAAATATATTTGATGCTGGCATTGAATGAATGGTGGGACAGGAAACGTCTTTAAATGGCTTTTTCTCCACTTCTATCACAAATATCTATCAGTAAGCATTTTTTCCTACTTTTATTACCGATTCCAGAAGATATAAAACAAAAATCTATGTCGATTTTGCACTTTTTTAAAATATTTTCTGCCTGATTATATTATTTTACAGTAATAGAAATTATTATTATTATTATTATTATTATTAACGTTACATAAGATTTGCTTCGACAGTTTTCATATTATTTTTATTGATTTCTTAGAAAAAAATGGGTATTGAAGGTAATATTTCTTATCTACGATACTTAAATATGTGTAGAACTTATATGTTTCTGAGCGTATCTCGTTGAATAATGCTCTTGTCTGAGGGATAAAAAATTGTGGATAGTTGGATAAGAGTTGTTACTATAAAATCTGATTCGGTTCAATTGTTTAGTCAACGATCGAATCATTTTTCTTCTTATATCGATCATCTATATAGCCTCATATAATAAAAAAATTAATATATATATATATAAATTAAAATATTATCAAACATTCAACCTCTCATAATTTTAATTTTTATATAAACTTTGCTTTAGTTTTATTTGGGATAAGTTACATTATTTTATTAGACCTGTAGATATAAAATTGCTTTTTATGTTTCTTTAACTTATATACATAATTAAAATATAAAGTTTACAATATAAAATTAAAATTAAACGGTTTATGAGATGATAAGATGGCAAATAATGTGAAACGTTTAAGTATATTCATGTTTAATTAAACATTTATCATATAGACTGGAAGAGCAAGTTCATAAAAATTAACATTTTTAGCATTTTAGAAGGATCTTAGAATATATCTAATGCAGAAAATACTATTTTTCATATAATTAAAATAAAGTTTGTAAAATAAAATAAAATCAAAATGCGTATAAGACAATAATATGGTTGAAAATAATGCAAAATATGTAAACATATTCATTGAAATAAAATATTTATGATAAAAATTAGAAGAATAGTTTATAAAAATTAAAAATATTAAATACTCTAGATGTTTAGAAGGTCTTAAGTAGAGAAAATACTGTTTCTCTATATAATTAGGATCAAAAAAGCACATGTCCTTTTTATTAATAAAGAAGAAGTGAAGATAGTTAAGGAAATAAAATTTCTAGGAATAACATTTACACCAAATCTTTCGTTTGAGAAACACTATAAAAATTCACTTAATAAAGCAAAAATTGCAATAAATAACCTAATTGGTCTATTCTGTAAGACAAAACTAAAGAACTTGGGAACACACTTTCGACTTTTTAATTCACTTGTAATGAATTCAATGGGCTATGCGGCCCCAGTTTGGAGTATGGATAAATTTAATGATTTCGAAAAAATACAGAATATATTTATACGCAAGATATTCCAGTTAGAATTTAATATCCCGGGCAGTGCTTTAAGATTAGAAACAAACAGATTTAGACTAAATACTATATTAATAAAAAGATATTTAATGTTTCTACAAAAAATTATAAAGGCAGAAGACATAACAACAAAATTACTGTTTATACTATATCACAAATCAAGGGAAACGGACTTAAGACGAAGTTGGATAATACAGCTATCAAAAATAGTAAATAAATATGGATTCTCTATTAAATTGCTTTTGGATCATACACACAATATGGAACAGCATAGTAAAGAAATAATATACAGAGTTATGGAGCTCTCCATCGTTCAAGACATTGAAGACATACGAAAATGGGAAAACACAAGCTGGTATGCAACAATTTTAAATTACCCAGTAAATAATAACTATATATTGACAAATCTAGCTTTTAACATCAAAAAGTTTTTTATACAGCTTAGGCTAAATAAATACGGAATAATTATAAATGATAAATATATAGACTATACCCAATCTAAATGTCCAAACTGTACTAAACCTTTATCTAGAGTTCATATTATATGTGAATGCTGTAATGAAAAATATAAACTACAAAGGCTCCAAATGGAACCGCTAGTTAACTGTAACAGTGAGATGGAAATGTTTAAGACTTTTGACAGAGCTAATACTAACACGATTTATATGTTATATAACTATGTTAAACAATTTACTAAATGATAATTGTAACAAAATATTAATGTAAATTTAAAAATTAGCAAATAGAATATATTAATGTTGATAAGACGAAAATAATTGAGATGTTAAATTAATACTCGTTTATGTAAAACTAAACGCCCTTGTAACAGGCGAAAGCCTATTACGACAAATAAAGATTATTATTATTATTATTATTATTATTATATAATTAGGATCAAGGCAGTGGAGGAGCGCTTATATGGGTGGAGGTAAAAGGGCCCAGTTTGACCTTAGAAGGTCTCTTTTGCCATTTTTTTAAAACGAATAAAATACTAGAATGTTTCATTATTAAGAAAATGCAGTCTTACAATTTTTTATTCTGTTATTTCACTAACATTAATTTTATAGGGTAGGAACCACTATGAGTTCCTAAGTTTTTTCCAAGTCTGGGGAAATTTCTCTCTCAATGACCCTGATTAAAATATAGTTTTATAAGATATTTTGATTCAAATATAGCTATTTGTGATAGTGATAAAACAAAAAATTATACTAACTAGAAATGTCAAAGAAGTTAATTTATGATTTTATTAACTTTATCAAAGAAAAATATTTACATGTTATGATAAAGTGTAATCTATTGTACTTTATTTTTCTTATAATTATTGATTTTCACTTCCTCCAGATAAAGGGGAATCACTAATTATCCAATAAAATGGAATTGAATTACATAGTTTTATAAAATAAATCAAAATTAAACTATTTATAAGATGACAATCATGATAAAAAGTATTACATTCTATTAAATTTTAGATAAATTTAAGTTAATTTACAGTTTAGGCATTAGTTTATCTATAGTCTTCATGCATTCACAACATGAAGTAAGTTAAAGATTTATCAAACTTTTTTTTAAATTTAAATTACTTTTATATTCTACAAATAGGGTCAAGTCACCAGTTTTAGCCACTTAATTTTTAATCTGCTTATATTCAGATACCATTAGGAAATATTTAAAATAATAATAATAATAATAAATGATGCTATTTTTTCATTCATTATTTATTATGGCCAAAAATGGTCTCTGTATGGCCATTACATGGCTATAACAGGTCAAAATGGGCATTTGTGGATGTTTTCTTTAATATTTATCTCAAAATGACTGCTATGTTGTAACCACTGTTTCATGCTACACAATATAAACTCCGTCTAAAGTATTTACAAAGCACCTGGAAGGAGCAGTTAGAATTAATGAGACAAAAATCTGTTAAAAGTGGTCAAAATTGGTGGATTGACCCTTAAAATTGAATAAACTTTGCCTTATATTCAGATACTGATAACCAAATCAGTTTAGAAAATGTTAAACTTATGAAGCAAATACAATAAAGCAGTCAAATATTAAATTCTTTATTTATGTTATAATAAATATACATATATTTATAAAAATTAAGAATTAAAATTTAANAATGTTAATTTCTAAAGCAAGTGATATACAGTAGAACCCCTGATTATCCAAGCCCTGATTAATTGAGGTTCTGCATTATTCGAGGTAAACCTGTAAGTAAGTATAATATACGGTAGAAAGAATGTGGATTATCTGAACCCAATTAACCCAGATAAAGACACTACTTTTTTTATACTGTAGTTCATAAAAGAAAGTTCAAAATGATAACATGTATTACAAAATAATTTGTTTCTGTTACCTTTTATCATTTAACTTAAATGTGAGACAAATTATAATTATCATTACAATATAACTAAAATAATACACATTTTAATCTTTAAACTGTTGTAACTTATATATTATCTGTATAAAATATCATATAAAAATTGTTCTTTTATATATGATTAAATTCATTAAGGTATAAAAGTGCTACTGTATAAATCTTTTATATTAGTAATTTTTTAATCTGAAAAGGTTGTGGCCTCCGTATTATCTGAGGTACCATTGGTCAACATTATTTTAGAAATTATAATTGGGATTCTATAATTACTTATTTTGAAAATGTTATTAAAAAAAATAGTTTTAAATATGAAAAAACTTAATTTATAAAATACATTTTTTTATATTAAAATAGTTTATTTAATTTATAACAGAATCTAAACAAGTAAATATTTATTTTAAAAATGTCATTTTGTTAATTTATGGATTGACTGATTTACAGCTTCAGTAGAAAACTGAGAGCTGTATCTACTCAGTACTCTACTGAAACCTTCTCTCCTCCTTTTTATCCTCTTTCTCATACTCTCATCCACTTCATTTCTTCATCTTAGACTTTTGAATATGTTCTACCTCTAATATACAATAATAATATATCAATTTGTATTTTACATAAAATTTTTTAAAAATAAATCTTAAAATATTGCAATAATATATATATATGCTGGA
>NW_019384297.1:799386-914461 GCF_000671375.1 Centruroides sculpturatus | reverse complement strand
AGATGCAAAATAGATAATGTATCAATCCCAAACAAACTAGAAGTCCTTTAATCCGTTTTACATTGTTTCTTATGGGAATATTTGTTTCGGTTTGAGAATAAATCAGTTTTAGGAACAAATTAAGTTTGTAAACCAAGGTTTGACTGTACATTTATTTTAGAATGAGCAATTAGTTATTGTGATGTCACAATACTGGGTTGCAATTTTTAATTATATTTTTTAATTTATTTAATATAAAATATATTTTGATGATATGAAACCGTGCTGTACAATTTGTTTATGCTTCTAACACAATAAAGTGTTATAAATTAAGACACTTGGCGGGTTTTCTCATCTTTATTTAGTTGTTTAGGGCAAGACACTACTAATTTGAGGTTGAGAGAATATATAAAATATATTCTCTCAACCTCGAATTAGTAGTGTCTTGCCCCTGTATATCATACTTTTCCTGCTAGTAATAGAGTCGTGCCGGTCATCTATCTAACGCCTTTCAGAGGAAAATTTTTGAATTAGGAATAACGTGACTTTCGTTTTATATCGGATGTTTCTTATATAGTTAATCTAGGCCTCCTGTCCCTAAGCTTTCCATATCTGGTCTCGATTTTCATCTATCTAATTCCATTCTCAAGATTAAGGATGAAAGACAACAGAATGGATGACAGTGGGAATTTATAGATCATAGATTTATAGCCCAAAATATGTATTTTATAATTTTGAGTTAAATTATCAGATTTTTTTATATGTAATTTATAATCTCAATATATAGCGCATCTCTAAATAGCTCCACTTTAGTAAAGAGCAAATGAATATTTGTAAATACCTCAAAAATATTAAATAGGAACCTTTCAGCATCTGCGAATTACTTACTAAATGTATGTTTTTGCACGGCAAACAACGTTGTTACCACCAAGTCACACAACTTTCAAACTGTCAAACTCAAACTAGTGCGTGGACCTCATTACTAAATGTATTGTATGTATACAGTAGAAACCCTATTATCAGGGGTCGGGACAGAGGCCGTGACGGATAATAAAATTCCCCTTGCCAATTCAGAAAAATTCATTTACGATCTACGATTAATACCCGACCCTATACGTATAGTGTTGTATAATCAACCAACTGTTTACTTACTGTACAGTGCAGTATTTCTATGCTATGCAGTAATTTTGCTATCACACAGTACAGAAATATAGGCTTACATACAGTAAAATTCAGTAAAATACTATATGGTACGGCAAGAGCAAAAAGAAAAAAGAAAAACTGTAGTAACTCTTCTCTCGAAAACTAAATTTAGCACTCTGACGGTTAACAGAAATTGACAGGTAAAAGAGCGACGGATAATCGAATTTTTACTGATAATTCTTATTGCTTGGGGTATTTCTGTTTAACACTACATTCCATCAGAGCCAATTTTACAGGCATGGAAACGGTGGTGCTAAATCAAAGTTTGATTATTTATACATATACACATATATATATAAATAATACACACAAACAACCAAACATACATATATTATGTACTCGCGCACACAAACTACAATATACACACACTACTATACTGTAAATACTACTATACTACGTACACATCTACACATATAAACACAAATACAGGCTCGAGAAGGAAGCTGAAGATTTTTTCTCGAACCGGAGTCCATAGTGGCTCCTTTTCCTATAAATTAATGTTATTTTTATTAATAAAAAATAAAACTTTTAAGACCGATTTATTAATAAAAAAAAACATTCTCTAAGAATTTCATTTATTCAAAAACAAAGGCAAAAGAGGCTTGCTTTATCCCCAGTNTATAAAATATAGAGCTATATTAAGGCAAAACAAAGCTATAATATTTAGTTTATTATACGTAAGCTATAAAGAAAGAAGTGAGGAGGAGGATAAACAGAAACTGGCCAGTGTCCAAGATGTCACTTAAATTGAAAATGTCCGCATTCATCACCGGAAAGTCTAGCAATTTGTATCTATCTCACAGTTTCACCTGATGTTCTTTCCTCTATTGTTTATAGAGCCGTTTCTCTCCCTACCAACGTTTCTTAACCAAGCTATCAAGATGACATCATAAATTTCGAAGGCGAAGAGAAAAACACTCAATTCTAAACAATTTCTTTTCTCTTCTATTCTGTAATACAATCTTCCAAAATATATACTTTTTTTTTGAAATCGTGATACATTTTTATTCGCATCAATTCTATCATTTTGTCTTAAGTTTCATTTCTATGATAGACATTTTGATGATAAGTGTGAAAATTGATTCGCTGAATTTTATTTTTTATTTCTTTATTTTTTTCCTAATTTACATTTATATTTTGAACAAGGTCAACTAAAAGTAAAAGTTTAATTCCCAAGAGAGTAGTTACAAAATAAATTTTGTGGTCGTAATCAGTCTCGAGTGCGCAAACACCTTGAGGCGTTCATCTCATCAAGATATTTCATGTTAATTATGCACTCGTATGAGTCACATTCGTATATGTACTACGTTTATAATACTTAAAGACAGTCCCCTTCAAACAACAACATCTAGCGAGTATTAACTCTAGCACAGTCGTTGATGACTCGGGGCTGTGGAGAAAGTCAACTTTATCCCCAAAATGTGTCCCTAGAGCCCCACCTCTATCTCTCGACCATCCTCTCTCCAATTAAGTAGACGCAGACCCATCATACAACCTTCTGTCTTCATCACCGCCATTGGACTGGCACCTCGGACTGTTTGGCGATTACATGGTCTTGGACGTGATTCGCCTTCCAATTCCTTTGTGCTTCACATACTCAACCAAGTTTGTAATAAAGCCAAACTCTAGAAAATGCCATCTGTTCGTGTCTTAAAGTTTGGTCTCGAAAAGCTGAGTAATGTTAGTTTTACTACTCTCACCTTTCTAAACTGCCTTCCAACGTTTTGCATTCGTTATATATTTATGAAAATGCCAAGACGAATTAAAATTTTAATAATTCCTCCTGAAACACCTTCGTGTTGCATTCGACTTTATTAAACGATAAAGGTTTACTTTTCATTAATAAAAAAATGAATAAATTTCAAGTAAATTAATTATTAATAGATTTTTATCTAAATAAAAGTTAATGAGATGCATCAATGATCATTGATAATAAATTGATGGTACGACATAATTATTAAGCAGTTTCAATCGTCGTAACTCCTCCTTGTAATTGATTACACGTCAAAAGTTATGGCGATAAGATCTTGGAGTCATTGGGAGCAGAATTATATTCTTAGGAATTCTCTTTTAGATTGCCAATTATGTGATTGTCATTCCGTTAGTCATTTGGTCATTTCCAGACGTTACCACAACTAATGGATACACTCGAAAGACATTTCCACGCCTGATATGTCCCATGCTTTCGTGAGAGCACATTTTATGGGAATCACCGGTAATGGTAAATATACATAATAAATCAGAAGGGGGATGAAGCCTTTAATATCCATCCCAACCCTCTATTTGTTTGTGTGTTTATACAATGGAGTCAATGGCAAGTAATTATATAAAAAAAATAAATAAATAAGAAGAATGGGTGTAAAAGAGTTAATTGAATAGCACGTATTGCAATGAACATAAATCGGCTCTTTTCCATCGTCTCTACTTAATTTCGCCGTGAAAAGGGGTCTATAAATTGAATGCGAACAGATGCAGCACAACGGGTTTCCTGAGCTTGAGGCAATTCACTCAGTTTATATTCGGAAGTGATTTTTCAATAAGGTGCATTTAATAGGGAAAAAAAGGGCTGTCTTTTAACATAAAAAAATCCTCTAGAGATGGAGAGAGAAAGAGATGTCTTCTCTCACTTTTCTGTTTAGTCGTAGCCAGGGGTAGTTTAGGTACAGATTATCATTGCGTCCCAAGCAAGACTTTCTAGTTCTATAAGAACAATGGAGCCCCAGGACACCAATCAGGACACCATGACGGATCGACATTGTCGACGAACAGTGCGGGGAGACTCGGTTGCAGTAGGAATAAATGGAATTGCGGGCATTTTCGGACAAGACAGATCCAGGATTAAGGTGACAGTTCTAGTAGCTGTGATTGCTTCTGTCAATCAGGATTTATGTACATGGAGATATCAATTTAATTTTCTTTTCTATCATCTGACACATTTGTTGCCATTTTAAAATAAGCTTATATAGATTTAAAGTGTTTATGATCGTCGGATACGGGCCCACTTTATAGCCGAAAAATCTAGGGGATATCTCTAATTTGATTGATTTTTAGGGATGATAAAATTCAAGAGGTTATTAACATTGTATATAAAATGGGTGACACGTCGAAGGTATATTTTTAAATTATTTTTTAAATAAAATTAATAAATAACATTTTAAATAATTAGGAATTATATTTTAATTTTTTAAATTAATAAATAAATTAATTGTATTAATTACATTTTTTAAAATATATTTTTTTAAAAATTTATTAAGAAAATTAAGAAAAACTTGATAAATCGATTAAAATATTGCATAAATTTAAAATTAATTTATAGAATTTTAAATATAAATATTAAAAAATACATATAAGAATTTTATTTTTATTTTTCGAATTTCTCTGGAAATAAATAAATTTTGATTAAAGTTGAATTATTAATTATCAATTTTAACATGGAATTTGATAATTTCGAAGAGTGTTCGGAGAAGATGACAAATTACAGAGTTAATGCATCATAAATAAATCAATAGAATTAGAAACGCAGTAATACTAATAATGTAAACAAAGGTTCTCGTACGTTAACTAAAGCTTATCTTTCCGGAATTACACTTATTTGCTATTAGTAATAATCTATTTCCTACGATCCAAAACATTTTCCATATTCTATCTTTGCCCACTCTTGCTATTGTAACGATTTTCTGACATTTTCCTTTGCTAGAGGTCTCGAATTTATTTTTCTATTTTGAAAACATTCTTTCTTGAACATGTCCTAACACTTTTGTTACTTATGGAAGTATTTGATGCCATTTTTCTTTATAAGAAGGTTCTAATACTTTTCTAACAATTTACCTTGTGTCTTAAAATGTTTTCTAACGCTTCTCTTTTCGTTAGAACATTAGAAAATGTTATAGAGTTTTTCTAATTATTTTTTACTTACATTGGAATATTTCTAACGCTAATTTTAATTATTGAAATAATATTCCATTTCTTGTTTTTTCTTAGAAATATTCTAAATTATTCCTTTTTTCTAGAAGTACTCTATGGCTTTGCTAGTGCTCTTCTTTTATTAGAAGTGTTCTTGTAAGCTATAAGAGTTCTAACATTCTTCTAATAACTTCTTTCGTTGGAAAAGTTTTGATGCTGCTATTATTTGTAACAATTGTTCTAACACTTATCAAATGTTTTACTTCTTTTATTGAAAAAGTACTAACACTGTTTCTCTGTTCAAATACTCTTTATCATTTGTCGTCAGTGTATTACGCTTCTGTTTTTATTAGAAGCATTCCAAATTACTCTTCTTTTCTAGAAGTAACGTGTGGCTTTCTCGTTGCTTTTCTCCTTTTGTTACAAGTGTTCTTAGCTATTCATCTTTGCTATAAGTGTTCTAATATCCTTCTGATGACTTTCTTCTTTTGTTGGAAGTGTTTTAATCTTATTTTTCTTTGTAATAAGTGTTCTAATGCTTTAACTCTTCCGCTATAAGTGCTATAATTTTTGCATGTTCTAACGCTTTTCTTTCGTCGTTGGAAGTGTTCTAATTTATTTTAACAGTTTTCTTATTTTGTTCAAAGTATTGAAATATTAAATTTACAAAAAAATAAAATTTATAACTTCTAAATATCGTATTAGATCCCCTTTATCACAGCGAGGATAAAGAGTATTGGTTTTATGTCCAGACAACAAAAATTGTTTATGTATAGAGAGTTCATTCTTTCATTGAAAATTATTAATGGACCATGCCGCTTTTAAAATATATAAAAATAATAATAACTGAATTATAATTTATGACGTTAATTGTCAAAGATTAAGCAATAAAAAGACTATTCATTATGTAAATATAATAAGTGTTCTTTATTGACCATCGTTTTATGAACCTGTTAGTAACTCTTTTATAAATATTTTATTATGAGAAAAGTTTATAAACTAGGATAACATAATTTAATTATTTTGTTTTAAATAACTTTAATATACAGTTTAAGTATACAATGTATATCGTTCAATAGCTTCTTCGGAGATCTGACTGATATTAATTTAAATAATACTTTTAGAGTGGATTATACACCATTTACAGAGCAAAAAGTCAAGAAAAACGACTATTTTAAATGGTTTTTTAATTATTTTTTGAATTTATTTCTATGAAATTTACAGTTGTAAAAATTATCAGCAGAACGACGAAGAAAAAAACGTTTGTTTATCCGGATCACAAACTAAATAGCATCGCAATGTGATAAAGGATAAGTTGGAAACTGCAACTTCTCTCTCTCAGCTCCTATCTTATATACTTTAATATTGAATGAAAAAACTTGTTTTGTTGACATTGAGAATCAAAATAACATACAGCTCTTATCACTATAACATTCTATCACAATATTCTCGCAATAATGTTTTACGTAGTAACCAATAGGATAGCAATAAGACTTTCCTGTGGGCAAACAACAAAACGTTTTTGAAGTTTTTCTTTTACCGAACGAAACCAATATCCTTTCAACAACGGACTTACACCGAGCTGACATCAGCAGTTTGACATGTATTCGTTTTCAAAGTAAAAAAAAATAAAATAAAATAAAAAAATACGCTTCATAGATATACCCTATAGCACCGTGCCTTAGGAGTCTCATAGGTACAAATAGCGGAACTAAGTTGTGAGAAAAAAATAATAAAAAATAAAAAGAAAGAAGACATGATTCAGTATGATTGCTCGGAGTGAAACTTTTCCTTATTTTTACTGCTGTACAGTGATAAGAAATTGTTATTTACATCAGTGGGTAGGGGAGATTGGTTTGTGGCAGATAGCAGGACAACATTGAAGTTTATAGCCGAAAATAAAATTCGTGATAGAAAACAACGAGAGAAGGTCTCCATTTCACTCTATGAAGTTAATGGAAGATACAAGAGACGGTACTATTAGTGAGCCGTTTCTTACATCTCGTCTTCTTAAACTGACCGGTCCTTTCTTTCGCTGCCCATTGTTTGTTTCTCTTACTTCTTTCTGGACGTTTTCCTCCAACATTCCTAATACCATGACTGATGCGGTCACCATAGCAACACTCTAGTGCTACAGAACACCCTAGACCATGGTTCTACCGATGAAATTCCTTTTTCCTCTCCATTGATTTTGATTTTGTGTAAGTAGCTAGATGGGAAGGGAAGAAAAAGTCATATCTTTCATCAGCTTCCAGCTTTCCAGCCTTGACTAGTGTACCTGTTATCGATGTGTGGGATCTACCATAAGTCCATCTTTAGGGTGGGAATATTTCTCGGTGGATTACTAGCTGCCATTAAGTGCCATTAAACGTAAGGCATCTTTTCGTACTCTTCTCTCTTGACCTTCTAGTAATGGCGATCCTCTAATGACTTCTGCTTAAGAAATCTGCTTTTCTACTTTCTTGAAATTACTTTTTTGTCCAAACATCTTCTACTAAAGTAGATATGCAATTGTTATTTCAGTTCTTTAGACGTTTCGGCTCGTCTTTTTCCAGTCTGTTTAAAAGAATCTGCTTGAATTCCCTCAAGGTTTTTAAAGGCTTTAGAGAAATATCTTTTTCAGTTTTTTTTCTTTTTTATACTTCCTTTTTCGATTCACCATCGATCGACCGAGTCCATAAGAAGAAAGATTAATTCGTTGTCGGCAGAATGCAATTTTGACTTTACAAAAGAACAACACATAATTTTATTAATGGAACTTGTTTAATTTCGACTTTTTATATCTCATAGAATAATTTATTAGCCATTGGAAAAAAATCTCTTTTCGGTTTTTGACACAATAAAAATTCACAATTAATACGCATTTTGTGGATCAATTAAGTTACTATTTATTCTATTTTAACTGTAATTTAGAATCTTATAAATAACTTAGAGATGAACTCCTTCCTCAAGATTAGTGATGAAGTCGGAGAATCGATCCTCTAGCGTAAAAACTGCTTAATTTTCGATCAATTAAGTCAAGAAATTTTTGCAATTTGTAATTTTTGTGAATAATTTGCAATACTAAAAATAACCTTCTTACAATTGTTTTAGGAAAACGGTTATAACTACCATCATTGTCCATCTGTCATCAAAATGTGACATTCTAGCTTATCTTGTCTGTGCAGCTCCGCTATCCTGACTATTAACATCGCCGCTCAGGACATATATGCAGAAGTTTGTATGTATAATAATTCTTATCTGCTAGATTTGTCATATTCTTTCCCACTTTTCCGTTCCAGAACAATTTACATCACTGGAAACTTTATTAAGTCAAGGATAATAAAACGGAGAATACAATAACGAATGCTTTATTTTATTTTCGTCTTACGTTTCCTTATTATATTTCCCGCTTCCGTTAAGCGTATATTTATAAAATTAACTCAAAAAATATTTGATTTTTAACGAGAAAAATGAAGAAATATATATTTTATAAGTGAAGTTTTAATGTTTCTCTTCTTAAAGGTCGCACTTGTCAGTTGTTAAAAGCGTTTGCTTACTCTCAACGGTGCTCTTTCTTATCCCGTAGGAACCAAGCCATGGTGGAAATACAAAGACCAGCATTTCTCTCACCGACCATTTAAGAGTAGATGCTTGTATCAAAAAACAATTCAAAGACGTTCCCAAATCAGATTTACTCCATGCTCACTTTTTGCTATTACGAAGACACGGATTTACTAGATAAGTACAGTCTATTACTCTGATTGAGCAACATCAACAAAATACTGATCTTCTTCACTCTTTCAATAAATTTAATTCGCTACTTAACCGTTTTTTCTTTAATTAAATATTTATTTTTTGTCATTTTCTCTATCGGCTCAATAAAAATTCCAGTGAATTTCTTATTCATTTATTTATACTACAGGCTCGATTCGTTGTGATAAACCCGATAAAGATCAGATACTGCTCTTTTTTTTATTGTCTTAATATATTTTAAATTTATATGTAAATACGAAACTTTATCTTGTGTTTTTGAGGTCTTAACTCGATAATCTATACAAACAAATTGCATAAAAACTATGAAAATATGGTAATTATATTATTTAAATTTAATGATTACTTATTAAGCTGAATATAAATGCAATTTTTGGATATATTTATTAATTTTTTTCTCAATTATTTTCTTAAAATATTCGAAATTTAACTTCTAAAATAAGTCAAAAGTAGATGATACAGTTTATCTTCAGAATCTCTTCTTGTATTCCTCCCTCGTGGCATAGTTCATCCTCGAGAAATTTTCTTATACAGTTCTTACTCTATGGGTATATCTTTAAAAAAAAATTCAGATTCTTCAAAAAATTTAAAAATAAATTTCTAAAACAAGTTAAAAATAAATAATATATCTTGTCCTCAAACATTTTCTGCTTGTAGAGTCCTTGATACAATCGTTCCTGCTCAAAATATTTTCTTGTATACTTTGCTCTTGATGATACAATTTATCCTGAAAAATCTCTCCTTGTAGTCTGTCCACAATGCTAGAATCTTATCAAAAAGTTTTTCCTTATACACTTTGACGTGGTAGATACAGTTTATCTTTTTAAAAAATATCAATTTTCCTTCAAAAAATCTAAATTAAACTCTTAAAATAGTTTAATATTAGACAAGTGGAAGATAAAATTCAAAAGCCTTTTTTTAAATATAAATTCTAATCATTCTAAATATCTAATTTCGACTAAACTTTGTCTATATCTTTGTATTAGATAAGAGACAGAGGGGAGAAAAATCTTTATTCACTCGAAAGCTGTTTTTATAAATTTTTGGTGATTTAATTATCCAATTTCTGACTAAACTTTGCCAGAAACTTTCCCTTAAAAGACGATAGATTTAATTTTCCAGTTTAGAAAAAGAATAGGTTAATAAATGATAATATGAACATTATTAGAAATTGAAAATAGAATATTTTTCTTATATTTACACTTTACTGAACGATGTATTGAGTGTTAATATAATATGCAAAAATAGTGAGAGAATAAGGGAGCTTATTACGGAAGCGGGGTATCGAGGAGTGTAACGAGGTGACTCAAAAGTGAGACGATCCATTGACAGATGGCTGAGCATCTCCAGATGGATAACTTCTTACGCGTGCCAAGTCTTCATTACAAATGTTTAATGTGCCATATGCTGGCACAATCATTCGAAAGAATTCATATTATCATCGAAAGAAGTAGAAAATTTTCTATATGGTTACGCATTAGATAGTCTCTGAATTCATTTACGTCATGTGATTCTTCTTTTTTTTTTTCCTGTTCATCCTTCTTATCTTTTTCTTTTATAACTCGTAAATACGGGATTTTACGACCTTTGCTATTTCTCATCTAATGAGTTCAGAGAATCTCAACTTTATTTGACTGTAGGAGTGGAAAAATTAGTAAACTGCACCCAATGTAAAATAGTTTTTTTTTTCTTTTCACCTCGTTAGTGGAGTGTCCTCGGGATCTTGTTTTTTTTTCCTTCTCCTCCTCTTCCTCCTCTTCTCCCTTCTCCTGTTTTGTTTGTTTTAACTCGTCTCCTTTAAATTAGTCTCATAGCTTAAGGTTATCTAACAGTTTCTAGAAAATAACTTATTTCTTAATCGAGTGTTATATTTTTTATTAAAAAGTCCTTTATAATCAGACTAAGAAGACTCGATTCGTTTTACTGTCTATCTATTTCTAAGTTAATTTATGACTAGAGTTATAAAGCTGTATATAAATTTCGATTTATAAATTATTTTCCAAGTAGAAAATAAGATATTTATATTTATTTTATTATTATTATTTTTTAAAATAAATTTTTAAATAAAGTTTCCATTAAAAAATCGAGGCTTTACAACGAATATAATTAAAGAAAATTCAATTGTCTTTCTAGATATTATCAGTTGAAGGATCGTCGTTTTTCTGTCAAGATTTATTTGAATAAAAACTTAATTTTTTAAGCATTAACGGATATTAATGGAATATAAAGAACCTTTAATCTTAAATTTAAATCCTTTCTTTTCTGTAAACTTAATTAAGTCGAGTGTTTTTCGTTTCTTTTCCATTTTAAAAATGTGCGACTCACACTTTCTAATTTAAGATTTATCATTTTTTCCTCTCATTTTTTTGTAATTTTATACATTAAAAAATATTTATCTTAAAATTAAATTCGTTAATTTATACTTTTATTCTTCTTTATTGCTAATTTATATTTATTTTTAAAAAAATTATGTAGAAATGATGCGGAAACTTTCCTCGTCTCATGAAGTAAGAAAAAAAAAAGTATTTTTAACTTATTAATAATTAATTAACTTAAAAATATTAATTTAACAAGATATATTTCATCCTCGTTAATATTTTAACTATTATTCTTACAATTATTTTTTATAAATAACTGGAAGATAAATAATTTTGATCCACTCATTTCCAATCATAGCAAATGAAATGTTCGAAATTATGTCATTAATAATAAATTTTGTTAAAGTTATGATTATCGTAAGTTTTTCCAATAGAATTTATCATTTAGCTACATGATAATTACCAAGTTTGAGTTTAAAATATCTAAATTGGGAAGCGTGAGAAGCGGAAGAAGTTCACGTATCATTAAGCTCAGTTACAACAGTTTTCCAAGAGCATTAAATAGATTTTTAACTCATATACTTAAATTAAAATCTTTATTATAGATAAAATATAGATTTTTCTTTAATAACGTTTATAAATATTTTATTTAATTTTAATCATTTTATTATTTATTGCTACTTCAATTATGATAACTCTTCTACATAATTTATCTCATATTTTTCTAATTTAATCATATATTTAAACGCCATTTGAGTAATATTAATGCATATAAACTGTTTAAACATTTACAAACTATAATAAGTGTGTTCAATAGATTAAATTTAGGTCAAATCATAATCTAATGTCGATTAATATTAACCAGACACACTTCTCCAATATATAATTTAATATGTATAAATGGGATTTATACATTTTAATTGAATATTTAAGTAAATAAATGTATATATTATAACATTTTTCCACTATATATTTGATGAAAATATGAATAGAAAGACACTCAATTAACTGGGAGAATTGTATTATTTAGTGTGAGAGTGAATTGATTTTAGAAATGGTTAATTGTTATTAAGCACGCGTGCGTTGAGATTTTACACTTCATGGTTCCATAGCCAAATGCAAGGACGTAGAGAAGCCATTGTTACAATTGGATAAAATAATTTTCTCTATCTCTAAAAGCGGCATCACTAAACGCCGATATATTTTACTCTGAAGTGTGATGCAGACTGGAGTATACATCGGTTTGTTAGTTTAAGAGATTCTGATATTATAATATTTACTTTACAAATTGGAACGAATCTTTTAGAGAAGATAATCCTTCGTTTATAATTTATCCACACGAATATTTCATATATATATATGTGTGTACATGTTTTTTTTTGACGAAGGAGAAGCACCTTCCATCTTCGATAGGCAAGGAGACGAGTGCTGATGTAAAGAGAAGTTTTGCATCTTATACGGTCGAATGAGAGTTACAACGAGTGTTGACGTATACTTTCCTTAACAATAATCGGATTGGAGGGAGAAGACAACATTTACAAATCAGTCAGAATACAAAGGATCCGACAAAAGTAGTCTTTTGTCATTCCTTCACCACTCCCAGTTCCAAGGCTAATTAAATAACAAACCTTGTGTTCTGTCAACAGTCTTAGAACAGGGTTGCTGTTGGAGGTCTGGTAATTAAAATGTACATACACGAAACGGTCGCAGCTGCTGTTGTTCTCACAGTCCGCCCTAAACTGTCCCATTGCCAAAAGCTCGCCAGAGACGGGTTTTTGTTCCTATCTCTTCTAATGGACACGAAGTGGATGCGGATCGAAACTTTCTTCCCATTGTAAATTAAGTAGGGGGATTTTTATTCTTAATGGCTAAGACATAAAGAGAGTTGTTACTCTCTTCTATACGCTCCTAAGTCTAAAAATGACTCCTCCTTATAATTTTCTTAGAAAAAGCCTTCTTTAATATACAAAAATTCTTCTTTTATACTGTTTTTTAATCGAAGATAATAAAATTATTCATTTAAAAAGCTCGAAAAATTAATTATGCACGTGATAATTTAGAAAGTTTTAAGCATTTCGTAATTACCATCAAGTACTTTACTCTGTCTCCATGTTCCAGGTAATTCGTCCATATTCCTTCTCCTTCCCGAGTTCACATTACAATTACATTATATATATATATAATAATTATAATAATAATATATATATGTATATATTACAACTATATAGGTTAGCAAATATATAAGTTAAAATATTCTTAATTGACTAAAAGGTAGAACTTATCCAGGTACGACAGGTCAAAATTTGTGACTAGAAAAACTTGCAGGAGGAGTCGGAATAAATGGGATTCTAACAATAAGTAAAAAGACTAACCCCTGCGGAGTATTATTATTATTTTTTTTTTTAACTTGACTTTTTTCGTTAACAATTCCTGGCGTACCGGACCATCTACCTGGTTTTTAAAAAGATAAATTAGCTAACAAAAAAATAAATAAAGAAAATAATAATAATAATGACTTTTTAGCAGATATTTCTGCTGGAGGAACAGCACAAGAGATCTATATGCTCAAAAACACTAGAGAGATGTGTCCTCCCGACCTTGGTATCGTTTGTTTTTTTTTTGTTTTTTTTTTTTTAATTTCGTGGAACGTCACCCATCCGACAATANGAATAAATTAAATTAATGCAAAATTTATTTAATAAACTGGTATATAAGTTAATATAAAATTATATTTTAAATTTAATGTCGTGTAAAATAATTATTATAATATAAGAAAGCGCTATTAAAGTGTTAACTGAGAGGATAAGAAATGAATCAAAGCAAAGAAAAACGTAAAAAAGGAAAGTTGAATAATTCTTCCACACATCAAAATTTGAATTTGCTTTAATCCCTGAGAGTGATTATACATTTTCTCTGTTTAATTTGCCGCCGTTGATAATACTGATGGATAGCTTTTATTGTATCTAATTACTTAATGAGTAAATACGTTAGATCACGTTTCGCATCAGAATCTTGCTCATAAATTTGCATAATTTCTGCATTAACGTTTAGCATCTTATCATTTTTTATGTATATGTGAATATATGTATATACACAGTATATATATGTAACAAATAACATTCAAAAATCAGAAGAGGAGAAGGAAGTAGAAGAGAAGGAAGAGGAGGAGAAAGAGAGAAAAGAGAAAAGTCTTTTGTATTACAGCAGCATCACTATCGATTAATCTGTATTAGGATTGATTTATATCTTCATTCTATGATACAATAAGATAGTTATAACTACATGTTTATATTGCTTTGGAAGATGAGAGGGATCAAAGAGGCAGTTGAGGATGTAATGAAAGATGAGGGATTTCTTTTCCTTCGATTATTATTGTTATTATCATTTTAATCTTATACAAGAAGAAAATATATACGTATATATTTATTTTAACTTTAACGATATTAATTTTATGTAATTATACACATTTATATTCACAGTTTAATGTTAACGACTATTAAATATGAGAATATAAACACGTGCATTATAGCTATCGACTGGTAATTGCTGTTGAATAAATGTTAAAATTAAGTTAAATTTTCATCTTTAGAATAATAGTTTTACATAATAAACAAATGATAATAGAATTAAATAAAATTAGAAATCGTAAGAATAGTTGTTATATTTAATAATTACAGTTTGCAACAGTTTGTTTTATTAATTATATTATATTTATTGTAATTGCGCGCAAAAATATTTATATAATTATGAGAAAATTAAGAATTGTTTTAGTGAATTTAAATGCCTCCTCCACTCTAAAATCAATTTAAAAGTAGAGAAAAAAGGAGGAGGATTCTGGAGTTGCTTAGAGATACACTTGGATAGATTTCATCACCGGAGTATGACAAAAGGCAAAAGAAGATCCCTGTAGAGAATACCAACAAACCTTTACCCTATTTAAAAAATGTTACATATAGTTGTAGTTAAGTCTAGGATAAGCTGACTCCTCTAGAAAACTTTTAATTCCTGAATCTAGTGCAAGGAACGACTTTCAGATCACGTACTTCTCCATCGAAATGGATGAAGCAAACCAAATATTTTTTTCCTCTCCCCTACTCGGAAATTATATAGTAATTTCGTTATCTCTTCTAGTGGACGGTCACGTGACGGTTAAAATATTAAATGAGTTCCATCCCCAACATCCGATCTAGAAAAGTGGATGTGTGTAATAAGAAAGAGTTGTTTATTGTTTGGTATCGCAGACGCCAGTTAATCTAGACTTATGTAAGATGAAAAATGCTTCTAACCGATAAGAGACTTTTATTGTTGAAGAAAATATTGGAAAAACTGACCTTAAGATAACTTTACTACATTCGTTTCATTTAAGATGTGTGTCGAAGGGAGGAAAGGATTGTATGTCTTTATACATTTTTTCCCTTTTCGGGGTTTGACTATTCTATCAGGTGAATCTTTCTGTAAGTCGAATTTACTTCACCCAGAGGCTAACAATAACATTCTAACTAATGCTTAGCTATAAACTCCTACTGACTCAGGCTATATATCAGCAGAGTTGTTTGTCCAGCAACACAGCTCTGTTGCTAGCTGATTTTATGTTGGACCGTCCTATTGATTCCAGCGCCGTTTCTACTTCACGCCCCATAAATTTACATCGGATCCACTAGTGGATGGATCGTAAAGCGTCCTGTACTGAAACCTCGTTAGATTGAACTAGTTTTTACACCGTTTCTTAGTAAAGGGTTGCTCCAGCAATCAGCTATGCCATTCGAAATTGGGTTAAACTAGTTAGCAATGGCATCTCTCTTCGTCTTCGCCAATCTTTTGCTCTAGTAAACAACAAAACAAGTTGCCACCAATTCGCGAATTTGCTTCGTTTGAATTGTTAAGTAAGAAAAGAAAAATAAGAAAAAAAAGAACAGGAAGATCGATAATATGAAATTCTGATTCTCTTCTTTCTAAATACGTGAATATCATTATCTCCGGACGGAGATGATACTGGCTGAAAATTCAATATTAATTAATTATATTATCACGTGATTGTCGTAAATCGGATTAAAATCATTTGTGATTTGTTTGTTAATTAAACTTACGACTTCTTGGGATTAAAACTTAAATAAACGTATATAAGTATCGTCTTAATTGCTCATTCTTAGTAGTAGAAAACCGTGATAAACGTCCCAATAAATTGCATTCTTTCGAAAATTATAGAAAATTTTGATTAATTTTAGCGTTTAAAAAACAAAAAATACTACTTTCTAAGCAAATATTTGCATAATAAAGAAGAAAATTAATCTTTTTTCTCCTCTTAGAAGCCCATTTTGAAGGGAAAGATCCAACAAAGTAAGTTAGGAATAAGTATCGCATCTTTATCGGCATTATTATTATTATTAAAATAACAGTTTTTATCAATTGTTAATAAAAATATTTTGCAAGGGAGTAGAAAGTAAATGAAATTTATGACTTTAGGTTTATTGAATTTAATCTTTTGAGATGGATAATACAGGATTAAATCTATGCTTAAAGATTGGAGAAAAGGGGAACTGCTCAATTACAATGTCATTTTGGGTATCGTTAAGTGGTAAATCCATCGTAAAATTTATTTGATAGTCAAGTAACATAATAAAAACAGTAAGTAATTGCTTGTCGCCATCTTCCCACTAAATTGGTCTTAGATATATCAAACAGTAATTTAATTTTTGAAGCTAAAACACAGAGAGAGTTGGAAAAGTTAGGAATTAATCGAATAAATCTGTTATAAATTTTAAAAAATTAAGCTTTATTTCTACTCAGATTTTTAATCCTAGATATTAATTTAATTTTTTTCTTTTGGATGGAAAAACTTTGCTACAAATATACCAAAACTTATGGCTTGTATTTCTATATTAATATAAATGTATTCGCTAGATTTATTTGATATAATTTAGTAGTTTTAAAGAATATAGTAGTAAAATAATTTAATAAAATTAATACATTTAAACCAGAATACTCTGCTTCTAAAGTTTATATCCTAAGAGAGTTTTTAATGTTTAATCGTTTATGATTTGTACTTTATATCTGTTTTTCTTATGGAGTAAAAGTAAAAGTTGAGTCATTTCTACTCTTTGTTTGCTTGAATAAACGATGTTTTTTTTCAAAAAAAATAAAGTAACTTGGCTCCGTTTGTTCCTTTTGATAAGTTACATTGATCTTTCCTTAGCGAAAATTTATTTTTCCCCCTTTTTAATCTAGAAAAAAGGAGCTTACCAAACAGATGATGTTTTTATGCGCTTATCTCCTCTAAGAATATCATAAATAAATAATGAGAGAGGCAAGATTTCTTTCGACCATAAACGGATGACCATAACAAAATCCCCAAGTTACTTACTGCATTTCTTTTTTACTTCTTGGGATATAAACACGAAATTATCTTCTTGTAAATTGTGGATTTGGAAATAAGTGTGTTGAGTCGATATTGCTGGTCGGAAAAGTCCATTTCGCTTGGCTGGATACAAGAATATAGATTGGAAAGCACGCGAAAATGTGCAGACGGTACGACATTAATGGGGGTGTATTCGATCACGTGATAGAAATGTAACACACGATTCCAGATAAGTTTATCAGATACGGTTTTGCACGAATCGTCATCGTTTTCTCCCTTTTAATCCCTCCTTAACTACGTTTTAAAAAGAATTTACAGCAGAAAAACAAGGAATTTATAAGAAGCACGAAGATATTTACCACATTGTCTTAGAATTTTGAAACTATATACGAGAATTTGACTGTATTAATTAAATTATCGTAGATGAAATTAGTTAAATTTCCCAGTTTGACATCAAACCGAGCGTGTGTCGTATTCAAAAATCCCTAACCACCGACCTACTAAGGAGGAGGAGTGAGGGAAGAGAAAGAGGGAGGATGACGAATGTAAAAAGCATCATTACTATCGTCAGCGCAACGACTTATTAATTTTCTCGCCAGCATATTGAATTTTACAACCCTTTGAACCAGTCGATAAGAAACACTCCTTTTATAAGAGGTAGAAGGACAATTGGGAGTGATTTTCAAAGTAGAAAAGAAACAAAAAAGAAAGGAATCGAATAATAGCATTTCATTTTATCGTTGGAAAAATTCACTTAAAAGCAGAATGGAGAACAATTTACAGGGTTGCTATTTGCAGCAGTTTCAATGCTCGACTTGAGCAGTCGATCGCTGAAAAGAAACACGCGGAATTCCAGAAATCGTTGTAGGAATGTTATAGTACTAATGCATCCGTATCAGATTAAATTCTCTCTGCCTTTATTGAACAAGCTTCAATCGAACCATCAAATCAGTTAAAGAAATTTTCCTATCTCTTCTTCTTCTTCCTCCTGCTTATCCGTTTGCCTTAAACTCGTTTATAAATACGAGAAAAAGAGAAAAAAATCTCCATAGATTGTCTTCTATCTTTTTCAATTTTTAACAATTTCCCTTCCGTCGTTAAACGTATCTTCTCTATTGTTCTTTGATCTGTAACTACTGTAATATATATTAGCTATTAAATCTTTGCTGTACTGAAGACTCTGAAGACTATAAACTATATCCTTTCGCCCTAATTTATTTGAAATATCAAATAATAATTATATATATATATATATAAAATCTAAAATAATTTTACAGAGTAGACTAAGTGATGCTGAATGGAATGATGTTCCTCTTGGGCATCCTTAAAAATATTTGTTATAAATGAAGAGGAGGTTAGAGAAAGTGTAGAAATAAGAAAAAATCGAGATAAACGCAAGTGTTTTATAGATATTCTGCTTATTTAACTTCTTTATTGGTGCGACAAAATCGTTAGAGTGGAGTGTATTGAATAGCAGGAGCAATGCAAACGAGCGAGAGAGAGAGATGCTACTAAAGATATAACTGCCATTGATGGCAAAATTGAAGAAAAGCAATGTCGTTAGCCAACTTTAGAGATGACTAATAGTTTAAACGAATTAATGACTAAGACAATGGAGATAATTCGGTTGGTGAAGCAGCCACACTGCTGCACCACTTCTAATTAACGCTTTGAAAAGACGAAAAATTCAATTAAATAAAATTTTTTCTTCAAATATAAACAAAAAGGCCAACTTAAAATCGCTCTAAACGTTTTCTCTATTCGTTAAATTTAAAAAAGAATCTAATTTGATTTTTTTAAACTTCGCATCTCTGATCTTGCATCTTCAGACTATTGTGGTAATTAAAAGAAATAACATTTATTTTGTTTTTAATTTATAACCTTAATATCTATTTAATAAAGTAAATTATATTAAAATTTATCAACTTTTTTTCCTTTTGTATCCAGCATCGCAGATTTTATGATAGATTTGCTTGTAGACAGCCTTTTCGTAGAAGATAATTTATTAGCATTGGAGAAAGTGTTACTATTGGACAAACTTTCTTCATGTTGACGTTTTCTTATAAGAAAACTAGTCGATATATAGATTTGCTTTCATAGCCAGAAATGATTATTATTCTCACTCTTTCATATGCTTATATATGCATATAAAATCAGTACGCGTGTAATCTATTTTATAAAGCATCAAATTTCATGATTTTCCGACTTAGTCGCAACATTTGTGCCCGATTTTTGAATATAAAAAGAAAAATTAACTTTATAAAGGGGTGATATTTTGTATTTAGTGTGTCCTTTGTGTAATTTAAACACTACTTTTAAGCAAGAGAAGTGACATTTGTCCGCAGAAAATCTATATTTAACCCATTTTTGCCACAAGAAACCACTAAAAAAAGCGTGAAAATTTGAGAATTTTTGACCTCCAAACAGCAGAGAAAATCAATTTAAGTGCGTGTGTGATAAAGTTTATATTAAGATGGGGCCAAAATATATAATCCTATTTGAACTGCCGCAAATTACTCATACCATATAATGTTACAACTTCGGATGTCGAAGAACTACAAGCAGGAGCTGCTGCTGCTGCAGCAGCGGCAGCAATTGCGATATACCTAGATTGATTAATCGTAGGGGAGCACAAAGAATCGATTTTAATCCGGTGAAGGCAAACCGTTCGTCGATAACGACTGCCATTGTGGAAGGAGGGACGGAAGGGGGCATCGACTGTTGCAGGTGTTAACCGTGCTTCACCGTCTAAAAATTATAAAATCAATGTGTTAACGTGTCCTAGTTAGTAACCAGGTGGCTAAAAATGGAACCACGTCCTTCCATTATCGTATTGGGGAACGTAACCAACATTCATCACAGGAATCTTCGAAGAGTAATCCATTTTTCGAGCTCGTTTTGAATAACTTTTCACTTTTATTCTTCAAACTTTCGCACCCATCAATTTCTTCTTCCACGTTGAAAAATCCCTATAAATCTCGAGTTAAAATATGCAGCAGTAACGTCCAAATTCTCTCGTACACATCGTCCAACAATTTGAGTAGAAATTACTCAAAAAATCTTTACGAATTAAAATAAACGCCAGTTCGTGTAACGAATAAGTTAAAAATCGAGATTTTACGCGCGTTAATCCCGAAATAAAATCTGAAAAAGACACGTGACACGATCACGAATTTTCCGCGCCGTTCATTGGATAAAAATATTTAAAAAAACCGTTTTTTCAAATTTTAAATTTCGAATGTAGTTCGATCCGCGTCCGGTAGATGTCGCCGTCGTCTACGGTTTAGCGCCTATTGAAAGGAAAAGGGTAACGAGGCGGTCGATGCCAGCTGTCAACCAGCTGAGTGCAGTTGTGACGTAACGACTTGGGTGATCGGACAATGAACTACGGATGACGGTTAGGGGAAACACTATTGTAACGGGCACGTGACCCCCACTACTTCAATAACCATTGTTGAGCACGAGGTACCGTTGGTAGGGTCATGGCCGGCTACCCTCCCCAAATAAAGAACAGCTGACTCGAAAGCAAAATGCGACAGCTGGAAAAGAAAATGTATCAATTTATTCCAATTTAAAAAATGTTTCACATGAAAAAAACACTCGGCTTTTTCTTTATATATATTTTACATTTTTAAATCAGGGATTGGTGTGTATGTTCAAGCTGCATTCTCTAGCGTTACTCTTAATCTTTCTCTCTCTGAGTTCGACGCTAGAGATTGAGCTCTTCCCGTTCTTAAAAAAACTTTTTTTAAAGTGAATAGACAACACTGGCTCCAAGATATTGGAAATTTATTAAGTGTCAACATGGAAAAGTACAAATTACAATACAGTCAAAACTACGTCTGGAAACGTACAACAGCCATCCTCACAAGTTGGGGAGGGAGGAGAGAAGAGACTCCCTCCCCACCTGTTCGTCTCACCACTTTCCCCGACACAGGAATAAATTCAAATTCGCGAATTGCAACAATGCAAAAACTTCATAAACCGTTATAGTTAAGCAGCGAAAATTCCACGTCCAGAGAAAAAAACAGGCCATTCCAGTTAGGGCCGTCTAATTTGAACAGAACCAACCAGAGACCTCGGTGGTTCTCCCCTCCACCCGCTTCTGCCCCCCACGTTTGGCCCTAAATTAGGGGATACGAAGGGAAATTCGGGGGCAGGAAGGGGAGATACACAAGTGAGAAGATAAAACTTAGTTCGACGGGCACATGGAGTTTTCTTTGTTTTAATTTTTTTTTAAAGCACATCAATCGACACCGACCAAAGAGACAAAGTGAAATAGCTTCGTAAAGTAGAATTTTAAAGCGTATTCAATATTAAAAAGAACTTACATGCACAAAAAGGCAATGCAACAACTTACAAGCTGCTTGCCATCGAGAACACTAGGATAAACTACTACTCAACTTGCACATCACGAAACTGAACAAACATCAAAAACTGCAAAACAATTCCTGCTGCACAAACTATTCTAGGTACGATTCAAAAACTTGGAATAAGCTACTTAAGTAGTGAAATAGAGGCTACCTTTTTTTATATTCTCGATATAATTCCTGAAGCCACTTTTGAATCAACAACACCCCCCTCCCGTTGGAATGGTTCGAGTGGCTTCATTTTAGGGGGTTGCCGACAATAACTAGAATGGCCAACCGTGATCAAATACCATAAAAAGTTTGCAAATACGGAGGGAGGAAGGAAAAAGGGTAGAATATAATTCTTAAAACAGACTAAGAATTGTACAAAGAGGAAGTGAATAAACATTATTTTCTTTTTACTCATTTCTTTCTTTATTAAATAGTTATATAATATGACGAGGGGGTTGGATAGAGAGTTGTTTTATTTGAAATAAAATTTGGCCTATCCAATCAAGCCTCTAAATATCCAGACCTTATCAAACTGAGGCTTTGAACAGGACAGAACCATGCTACACGTTCGGTAAATGGTGATAGTTGAAAGTGGTTCCAAAATGCACTGTCAAAACTTGAGTGAGTAGCCCTTATTGCATCGATAGAGGTTATCACAAAATGGAATGTGTGTGACCTTTAGACCTGGTCTCGTCACCTAAGATTGGTCTAAATTTGAGGGAATGTAGATTTGGCTAGCGAATTTCTTCGTAATAATTAAATAATCAAAAAATAAATTAATTAATATATCCCTTAGACACTACAAGGATTTTTCTCCCCTCCAGCTTTTAAAGCTTATAAAGACATTTAAGTATAAAATTCCTTTCAAATGACAGTTTTATCGTGGGAGAAGGGATTAAAGGACACGGGAGTAAAAGATAAATCGAAGTTTGCATACGATATTGCCGAGCACCTGTGACAACTTGGAAAATGTCTTTGCCCCACTCGAGTCGGCAAAAGCACAAACAGCACCCAACAGTTTAAGAATAAGAACTCCTAAAAACCGGGAACTAGTGGGTTATTATTACATATGTCACCAGCAAAAAAGAATGATCTGAGAGAAAGTTCTACTTCAAAATAGTTTTTTTTTTTCTTCTTTTTTTGATGTTTGCTTGTAGTGTCTATGTCGGAATGTATTTTTTTAATAATATTTCTTCCGGTTTAAACTGTTCTATAACTAGAGATTTCTTCAAATGCCGTCTCAAATCCTGTAGCAAAAAGTAACGTTTTTTTTTTCCTTGCTACAAATCGGGCATTAATTATTATTATTATTATTAATTATTATTATTTTTTTTTATCAAAAATGTCCCCAAACAGTCCACAATATATATACAATAAAACTTGTGACCTTTCAGATCATTGCTTTTACAATTATATTCCGTAAACACCGTTCTCAAAAAATCACTTTGGTACCTTGTATATCAAAGCACACATCAAGGGTAAAGCCTCGATTATTCTGTATAGTAGTCTGTCCTTTTTTATGTTTAAACTTTTTTTTTACTGGAAGAACAAGGTGGTAGAACAGTTCACACAACCTTGTATATGGTACAGAGAAGTCCTGGGTATTATTATTATTTTTTAATTATTTTTTTTTTTTGCGTAAAATTGCCCTACCAACAGCTTCTTCTCGATCTTTTACAAAAATAGACATTTTTCCTGGAAGTTTGAAGAGATTGTGGCTGAAAGAATTGGCTCACTTTATTTAAAAGTATCCCTTGAAATCGATCAATCGATGATGTGTGACGTGACTGTAGTGGGGCTTTTGTTTGCACTTTTAATCTTTTGTGCATGTTCCCCATTTATCATACATCAACATGCATACCATTTTTCCGTATTCCCCATTATGCCAGTAATGATAACGTTAATTTAAATAAATATAAATAAATAAATAAATAATAATAATTAACATGCATGTGTTAATTTATGATGATTATTTTTTTAAATGCAAACAAAAGAAAAAAATAAACGAAAAAAATAAAACCAAAATCGTGAAAAATGTGACCTTTTTAATATATATATATTTTTTTTAAACAAAAAAATTCATACAAAAAGAAATGTCTCAAAGGAGAGAGATGAAAAACGTAGAAATTAATTTAATTAATTATAATATAATATATATATTAAAACAAAAAATAATAATAATAATAATAAAAAAAACAAGAACGAAACTCGGTTCGTGCAAAACTCAAAAGAAAAAAAAACACACACAGAAATAAAATAAAGATTAAACTAAGGATGAGGGGGAGAGGTCTATCTACTATCAACTGTTATCAATGAAAATACAAGTAAACACTTCTTGCGTTACATTATATATATATATAATAATTATAATAATAATATATATATGTATATATTACAACTATATAGGTTAGCAAATATATAAGTTAAAATATTCTTAATTGACTAAAAGGTAGAACTTATCCAGGTACGACAGGTCAAAATTTGTGACTAGAAAAACTTGCAGGAGGAGTCGGAATAAATGGGATTCTAACAATAAGTAAAAAGACTAACCCCTGCGGAGTATTATTATTATTTTTTTTTTTAACTTGACTTTTTTCGTTAACAATTCCTGGCGTACCGGACCATCTACCTGGTTTTTAAAAAGATAAATTAGCTAACAAAAAAATAAATAAAGAAAATAATAATAATAATGACTTTTTAGCAGATATTTCTGCTGGAGGAACAGCACAAGAGATCTATATGCTCAAAAACACTAGAGAGATGTGTCCTCCCGACCTTGGTATCGTTTGTTTTTTTTTTGTTTTTTTTTTTTTAATTTCGTGGAACGTCACCCATCCGACAATATTCGGTGAGGCAGACAGTTTTCGGAGGCGACTGAGGTGGTCGGGAAGAGGGGATTCGGATGTTTAATTAATTATTCTTCATTTATTATTATTTTTCTTTAAAGATCTCGCGGCGGCTTCGTAGAAATCAAAAATCACGCTCCCTCTTCCTGCACACCTCAGCTTCGCAGTCCCGGGGGTTAAAGAGGTAGGTTGCACTTAGGACTTGGACTTGTTAGTCTTGAAGGAGACCTGCAAGACCCTGCTGCCCAGCGTGTAACCGTTCAAACTCTGTATAGCAACCACTGCTTCGTCGTAGTTGGTCATTGTCACAAATCCGAATCCTTTGCACTTGTTGGTCTGCAGATCTCTAATCACTTTGACACTCTGAACAGCTCCGAATGGTCCAAATAATTGCCACAACAGGTTCTCCTCCGTGTCCGGTGCTAAGTTGTATACAAATATACACCAACCGGATCCGTTGATGGCCGTTCCTGTAAGCAGTGGACTTGCCAGCAGATCACCTGCCAGAGGCGAGTACCTACATCAACAGAGGAAAAAAAAGAGAAAAAAAAGAAAAAGAGAACTTGTTTATCCGTGAAGGCGACTTTTTCGTGATATTTTAAATAAGAGAATACGCGCACTTAAATTAACTTTTACCTGCTGTATCTCGTTTGTTGAATTGTTTAATTTGACACGATTAATCTTTAGAGAGGTTGTTCTATTATCAGCCAAACGAGATGCAGATTTTGATTAATTTATGATCAGGTACCATCAAGTACTTTACTCTGTCTCCATGTTCCAGGTAATTCGTCCATATTCCTTCTCCTTCCCGAGTTCACATTACAATTACATTATATATATGTATATATATATATTGTTTTCAACAATTTAAATTATTAAACACTCTTAAAATTCACTAAATTTATATAATTTTTTTTTTCTTTTCTATTTTCATAATTATTTTATATATATAAATATTATATATGTATATATATATTATGCATGTATATAAAGTATATATATAATATCATTTATTTATATATATAGAGAGAGACTTAATATTAAAAAATGGTTAAATAAAGGCTTTTATATCATTCTGGAATTAGGCAAAGAAATGAAACTAACTCAACTTTCTGCAAGCAAATATAAAGGCAAAAATCTAGATAATAACTCGGTTAGGTAACCAAAAAAATACCAAAAAATTATATTCTGCATAAGAATGAACGTAATAATATATTAAAATCAACGTTCGCATCCCGAAGAATGCGAAAGAACTTCCACATGCTTTATATAACAAAACAAAATCATCGATGCTGGTTGCTTGGCCTCGGCACCGAGAAAAAAACAGAGCAAGAAGGAACGTAAACAACAGAAGAGGACGAATATGCAGAAATATGGAGACGGGTTGTACTCGTACCTGGAGACTGGTGACAGAGGAATATACCTGAACCGGTTTGCAGGATGGTGAATGGGACCAGGAAAACGGCGTTGGGGAGGCAGATAGGCAGCCAGTGGTGCTATGGCTTTGGTGTTGTTGCTGGGATTATTGGCAAACTTCACTGTGATAGGTTCGGTGGCACCTTCGGGAATGGTGTTATGTAGATGTTTAATGGCCCTCTCGGCTTCGATCCGCTGGTCGAAACGAACAAACCCAACGCCTTTGGAAAGACCTGGGGGAGAAGAAAGAACGTCAACCTCTTGAAAAGGCAGGCGTTGCAAGAAGGAAAGAAAAAAAAAGAAGCATCCAATCAGTTCTCGCTATGCCGCTAGGATTTATCCAATGCTTTTTGATGATGTCTTACCTGTAATGTTGTCGCAGAGGATGCGCGAAGTGATGATGCGACCGAAAGGTAGAAACAATCCCTCCAGATCTTGTTGGGTCATCGACTTTGGAAGTCCACTGACGTAAAGGTTAGCTCCCTTGATGGCTTCGCTGCTCGGTCGAGCGTACGATACCTGAAACATTACGAGTTACGTTTTACTAATGGTCCAACGTTTTCTACAAATTTATCATCATCACGAGCAAGATTTTAATGTTTCGTCGCATATGCAACGCGATTTATCGATCTTAGGCGCGCTAATCTACATAAATGTAATGAATTTAAGCGTATATTTTTCGTCTCTGCCTTTATAAAACACAGCATCACGCGCGAAACGGGAGAAAATATTCATCGCTCCAGCATCACTCGAGGGGAGATGATAAATCGCGATTTTAATTAAACGTTTAATTGTTCCAATTAGCAAAAAAGCGAAGCAGGAAAAAAATTTTAAATCCCGTAAGAGTTACGTTAATTATTTTAATCCGAAAACACGAACATAATTTTTTTTTCTCTCCCTCGTTTCGTCCTCGCGTCACTCCAGCATGACAGGTGAGGAGTCGTCTTTGTTTGCATTTTTTCCGCGTGGAAAGGAGGAAACATACGTCAATGTCTCATTTGCTGCATACCAGTGGCGTAACGTGACTGTGACTGGCGGAGTTGGCAGACTAACAATCGTATACTGCGGGCTATTTAACCAGAATGCTCGAATGGTGCGGCGGAGGAAAGGGGGCAGAAAGCCAAAACTGTTTTCGCTGTCACACTTTTTATCGTTCGTTACTCTAAACCTCGTCGGGAATTCCATCGAGCTCCGCTTTATGAACGAAACTTCTCTTGCTAAAAGTAGAACCCGAACTGCCAGCCTACGTCATCGCCTTTCACCCCCTTCCTACGTTGCGCGCTGCTATTTTAAACGACGCTCCGGAGTCAAGAGGCAGTTCTACGACTGGCTGAGGTAGATGTAGTGGCAAATCGATTCTTGGCAGATGCGACTAAGCAAGGTCGGCTCCGTCTCCATGACAACGGCGTCTGCTTCTCCCCAGCTTCGGGAGGGGAACGAAGATGACGGCAGAAGGACAATATGCATGTTTCGCCGGAATCTAAGAGGACGTTGGCCTTTACCTACTCTTCGTGGCCTCTCCCGAAATCGAGTGACGTACCAACAACGGAACAGACAATCGGACCGCCGTAACTCGGTAACGCAGACACGGCACTTTCGGCTCCTTACCTTGATGGTTTTGTTCTGCAATCTCAAACCATTAAGTGTATTTATGGCTTTCTCCGCATCTTCGGACCGAACATAGTTAACGAATCCGTAACCTAGACTCTGACCTGTAACAAAAACAATTACACAATTAAAATTTCTTGCCAAATTTACTTTCCTTTTTCATTTTCGTATCTTTGGACCTGCATTTTTACGCGCTGACGAGAGTTTTCCGCTTTCGTCGTAACTCGACTTTTAGCACCTTCCGTTACATAACCAATTTTACTACTAAACCTTCGCTCGCAACCACACTAGTCAGTAGTCAGACTCTCGTTCTTCCTCCGTTCGACTCCCGCCTCCGAACGTTTAAATTTTTCCAAATTTAATTTATACGCGATACACATCGGAAAAGGAAAACCAATTTTCATTTCTCCCCCTCCAAAAATAAAAAAAAAACCTCCGGTGGGAGCAAAGCGTAACTCCGTGGGATAAGAGGGAAAAACTACACCCGTTTCGGCTGGTGGCGCAAGCGCGAGACACCCTAAACCATCGGTTGGAGGGGGAGGGGAAGAGGGTGGCCACTTGCAAGGTTTCCGAAGCCCTTCTCCGGCCATGGCAGACGTCACGTGCAGTTCGGCAACGCAGCTGCTAGTTCACTTAACCCTATCGCTGGGATCGGGGAGGCTTTGTTTAAACCGGGGAACCCGAAAAGGAGGAGAAGGAGGAGGAAGAGGATAGAAAAAAAACGCGGGAGCCCTCGAAGACCACCGGTTGGGGAGACGCCCCGTCGTCGGTTGCAATTAGGGAGTCCCGAAAGGACAAAAGGCCGGCACCACCTGGAGGTGACGGCTCTCGTGTCACGTGATTCAACATATGTTCCCTTCCGGCCACGTGTACTACACAATAGACGGCTGATCCCTTCTCCATCTGTATAGTAGATCCCCTCTCCTTGTCGCGTGTGCAGATAAGCCCTTCGAATGAATATGTTGACTCAAACTTGTACTTAATGTTACACAATCGTTGCGGGACAAGGATTTGATTGATCTGCGGGATGTACTTCCGTTAACGGACGGACGGACGAGAAACAGTTTTTTTTTATTGAAAAAAAAACAAACAGTCGCCGTCGTCGAGGTACGAATTTTCTCGTCTCCGAAGCAGTAAAAAGCTCCGCTAACCTCGACATAAATTTTAAAGTGGTGTCGAATGAGGATCATTTAGAGAACAAGTTTGGATAATTTTGGAAACAATGACAGAGCCAGATAGGCTCTTCCCAAAGTGCAAAGTCGGCGTTTTACACAAAAACGTTATTATTATTATTAAATTTGGAAATAAATCGCCTCCTTCCGACGCTCGAGATGTGCTAAGGTCACGGAGATCCGTAAATAGAAACACTGTTTATTGGCCGCGTTGGATGTTATTACAGCGATGTTTTTGTAGTGAAAAGGATTATGTTATTATCTCCAATCTCCAACGATACGAATTTACTACGAAATTCTATTTTAGATCTCATCTAGACGATATTAAGCGTCTACTGATGACAATTTCGTCTATTCTAAGACAACGTCTATCGTCTTCAGAGAGCAAAGATCTCTTAGAAATCTTACTTTTGATTATTTAAGTGTGGCACTCAGCCTAAACTTCGCTTGTGCTTTGCTTTTTTTTGGGTAAATATTCTCGAAATAACCGTTTTAAACGTACGTCCTACGAAGGACCGAAGAATAAGTCGATTCAGTTACGTACCTGTTCCTTTGTCTCTGATCAATTTACACGATTCCACCTCGCCGATGCTAGAGAATAAACTACGAATCTCTTCCTGCGACATTGCCTGCGGTAAATAGTTAACTATCAAATTGGTCTTGCTATCCTCCGGTGACGAACCTTGTACGGAATTGTGAAGCGTGCCGTTCTGTTGTAATTGGACCCCTGGATTCCCGTCCATTCCATTCATGTTTGTACCTGTCGAAAGGAAAAGAAAGCAGGAAAAAATGCAACTCAACATCGTTTGAAAACAAACACACGCACGCGCTTCCTACTCCTACGAATCGCGTTAATTCGAGGGGGGGAGAAGTGGCATACCGCGTGTCGGAGACAATGACCATTTACAAACTAAACATGGTCACGTGGACGGCCATAAAGCGATTTTCCACGGTAAACAATGGCAGCTGCGCCATAAGACACGTTCCAGGTGGTCCCGTTCTAAACACCGCAAACGTCATCAATCTGCACGCGCGAGCAGTCGTCCCTTTTAAGCTTTAATCAAAGCGCTTTAAATCCAGTTTCGATTGCCAGCCACCCCGTTTAAAACGGCACCCGACCGAACCGTTGGCCAAACGTGCATTCCTCGGCACTCCCCTCGGGTTTCCTCGTAGTACGAACGTACGCGTACGTTGGCGGCGATCATGCGCAGACAGGGAGCGACATAAACTCCAGGATCGTTCGCATTTTGTTGAGTGAATAACCCGCTAGCTGTGTGACCGGTGTCAACACGAACGTTGCCTATAGCAACCAGCCAAACATTCGACATCAACATTGATCTATGTCCATCAACAAAATATCGCAAAACACGTCCCCGCAAGGACGAGGCTTTCGGCTAATTTCCACCCCCATTTTAACCATCTCCGGACGAGTAAATGATGTGTTAGACGTTAGTCCTTCTGTTCGATACACGGCCCGATACCCGGCATTACATCCTTGTGCTGCTGGGAAGCCGTCATTGCTCCGATTACAAACCTCGGGTTCTTCCCATTCTCCCGATAGAGGGGAGCGTGCGGAGAGGATAGAGGAGCCGTTATTTATATAGAATTATTGCCATACACAGTGCTTCGATTACATCTAGTATCGACTAACTTTAACTAGTTCAAACTTCTCCAAGTGGGTTGCTCCCATTATCCGGCTCGAGGGAAGGAGTAACCAATCGGTATAACAACACTTAAAATACGGCTTTCTTTTCCTCGCCCCTTTTAAAGATAACGGGACGAGAGGACGGTGTAGGAAACACGCGTTAACGGTGTAAAAATTCGTAACGTCACATCGAGTGTGGATGTGTAGTGTATAGACCAGACTAAGAAACGCTTTAATGATCCTGCACGACAATACAACATGGCGGACCATGTGCTGTCGGGGCTTTTCTGTTAAAAGATATCGAACTGCCTCTCCTCGCTCCAACAACGATACGATATTTCCGCACTCGTCTTTAACCAATCGAGGAAAAAAGGCCAGAGAGGATGGCCTTTTCTAATTTTATTTATGTGTTTTTCAACGGGGATGACTTCCTGCCGTGGTCATCCTTAAACGGTTCCTAATTTAAATTCGGGAGCGGCCGGCCAATTATATATATAGGTGAGGAGAAGGAGACGGAAGAAAATTGGATTGTTAGCGTACTTAAATCTACCACCTGCCATATTGGGATACTAACCTTGAAGTGGCGTTCTTGGTTCTCGTTATGTCCAGCTATCGGTTCTCCTCCAAGACTTTTCTCACTGCTACAGACGATGTCGAACAAGAAACAGAAAACCGATTACAAAACAGAAGAAAACACAACGTAAAGTGTGGTCGACGTCTATCCCAAACACAACCTCTCCAACCTCACAGTCTAACAAAATGCGCCAAGTCGTAGAGCCACTCGGCGATAAAATCACCGACCGACACACACCGTCTCCCTCCGCGTCGTCTCTCTAGTTCCGTACCGTGTTATTCGACTAGCACCTGGCGCTAAGGCACCACGTCGACGTCACACCGGACCCCCCGCTTCACCCCTCCTCTTCCTATACCCTAGTTTAATACAACGTTGATGACCGTTGGATCCCCCTTAAGCGAACTATTTCGGCGGAAGAGGACTCCACGAGGTGTGCGATGGGTCGGGTGTCACGCATCACAAATGCAAATGTCGTAGTGAGTGCGCGCTTGGGTGGCGTTATGCAAAAATCGTCGTTTCGCTCGAGTTAAGAAGCGGCAACGTGCACTTCTCCCCTGCTCGACTCTTCCTACCTTAACCCGGTCAATGAGAAAAGAGCAGGTTTTAATGATAAGATGGATGACCCCACCAACAGATATTCTTCGCTTTTATTTAAGAGTACAAGCTGCTAAAATCTCTTATAAGTATGTAGATACATACGAGAATACGTAAATGAATGTTACAAGCTAAGAATTGATAAAAACATTCGTGACAGTTTGTGAATTTAACTCTCTCTCCTTTGGAGGAAGAGAAAGGAAAAAAAAGGGTTCAGCTTAGTCACGTGATTGATTTGCATTTCTCTTTAGGAATGCGACAAAATGGTGAGAGAAAACTCTCGAGAAAGCATCGTTAAATAGGACAAATTATCAGCGAAATTAAATTCCACATTTCTTTTGTTTATGCTTTCGAGAAGTTCGACTTCTCTGCTAGATAATTTGCATACTTGAGCATCCGATAAATAAAGAAAGAAGAGTGATTGTGATTTGGACTTGTACAATTCGGTTACTTCTCTTCTATCTTGTAATCAAGAAATATATTTTACTACAATATAAATAAAGGAATTTTGAAAAAAAAAAAATCCTTTGTTCCTTCCGATGTAATGATAGCAGTAGTGAAATCACGTATGTCTCCGGATATAAAACCGAACCAATAAAATGTACAGCAAACGACTTGTTGGACAATTTGACCAGTGATATCTGGAGTATATAACAACCTTTTTATGTGGTATCCGACACTACCGTTCTGTAAATTCTATTTAGTCCCACAGACTGGATAAGGTACCGCAACATCCCAACTTAAACTTTACTATCCACCATATCCAATTATACAATCGTCCCACCTATTTATAACTCGAAATCTAGTAAAAAACAATGGATCTGGTAACTTTTTCTCTTCTCTACCACCTTACTTATATCATAAACTATAAGATTACGTTACGGGTTGGGCTACGTCGGTGCATTTTTAAACTTTAAACGACTCTAAACTTATCCACTCTTATACCATTATTATTATCCATTCTAAAAATATCTCTTAAGTTTTATTGTTAGAAATACATTTTATTCGAAAGCTGAAAGCATTTTCTATATAAATAATTTTACTACTCACCCATTTTTAGTGCGTAATTAGCATAATTTATAACTATTCGCCGCCGCAACCGGATTTTTCTGAGTTAATTGTGTCGACCGACTACTCGTTACGACCCTATACTGTAAACTTGGGTTAAGTGCTGCCCTCTGCCGAGTTAGTGGTGAACTATGGGGGAAAGATGTAAACATTTTTCTCGACAGAAATCTTTTGTACAGATTCGAATTTAATGTACAAACGTAGCTGATTATTGATGAAGTGTATCGTTTAGTCATCATTAAGTCGGATGAATCAGAATCCATTCTACCTGGATTTTACCGAGACTCACGTTGACTCATGCTCTCGTGACTCATTTTTCGATTTTCTCAGATGGATATCCTTCTACTAACAGAGAACCGCATCACATTTAGAAAACAAACATTGATGATGAATATTTTAATCTAGTTTCTAATTCCGACTTCTATTGACAAGAAGGGGTTACGCATAGAGAGAGGGAGGGAGATAAATCTTGATCAAAAAGTCACACAATATCTCTAATATTTGAAGTATAATCATGTTTAGATGATGATGCAGGGTAAAGTTTTGTAGGGGGTGTATTGCGTAACGTATAGCTTAGACGATCCCCGATTTAACTCTAATTGTCTAACGTTCATGAGTAGAGAGAAATCCTCTTTACTGGCGGTTTTTTCCTCGAAAAAACTCAATATATTCCTCTGTTATATTGATCACGTCGCTCTCTGGAGCCGATCGAACGAGGCTTTTCTAAATTGGGTCTTTCCGCTTGCATTGCTCTTCGTCTATTCGGCAAAGTTATCGCCAGTCATTTCTTTAAGCAACGGAATCTGTTCCTATTTTTGTGATTCAAACACGTTAGAGAAAGGCAAGCAGCTGCCATGGGGTAAGATATAAATTAATGTTGTTCCTTGAATAAGTAATGCTATCAGAAAAACAAAATGAACTTTTCCTTTATTACTCTTTAAAATTCTTAAATATCTCGCAAAATTTTATATTTCTAGACGTAAAAAATAAGTATTTTAACTCCAACCTTTCAGTCGAAGTTGGCGTATTTTTTTTAACAAAAAGTTGCTTTATTGACAAATTATAAATGACCTTTAATAAGAATTACTTTAACGTTTATTTATTAAATTCTAAACTCATCGAAGTTTCATTTAACAATAAAATATATCATTGTTTCCTCGTAATAAAATTGAAAATAAAAAAATTTAAGGACAAAATTTCCTCTTTAACTCTTCACTGTTTAACACATCGGTTTAAAGGAGAAGAGACTTTTACAGGGGCCGAGTCGAATCGTGCTTAAACTTATTTAACGAGCCTCGAGCGACAGTTAAATTTCACGGGACTATTGTAACATTTGTCTTTTGTTGAAGAACAAACTTAAATTACCAAGTCTCGAAAATTCAATCGATTTAAATGTAGTTTTAAGGGAGAAACGTAAATAAACTTTGGAACAATTACATCAATTTTTATGTTTCGATCTAATAAATGGAATTGTTCCATTAGAAATCTTCGCAAGAAGGCTTTCGCTTACAAGTTTGAAGCATTTAATCCCCGTATGTGGTTACAAGGTCGCACTACAGGGTATCACCAGGCGAGAAAGACGGTCCCATGTGGCTCCAACTTAACCACAGGTGAGAGTTATTGAGTATGAGTCATTCTGACAAATATCAAAGTTGCGATTGTATTATTAATCGAGAAATTTTGCTATAAATAATTCTCGATACGTCACATTCTAAATAATATATTTTGATATGTCTGTTGTTTCTAAAGAGAAGCCAATTAATTAATAATTTCTTGTCAAATCATAGCGAAAATTATAAAGTGATCAATTTTATTTATAATCTTAATTAACGGATTTAATACGACGTTCCGAATGTTTCTAAGAATTTCTTTCGCTTAGTTTTTCCACTCTTATTTCGTAAATATCGTAAATAATTCAATGCAAAGCCTTAATTCTCAGTTATATTTACTCAACTTAGATGAAAAAATGACTACTACTTATCACTCCTCCTCATCTATTTTCAAACTACGCTTAATTCTGTTTATGATTTTTATAAAAATATTATATTATTTAATATTAAATATATTTAAAAAAGCAATTTTCGTTAAAGGAATGTAGCACGGAAGCAAAACAAAATAGTAATTCAATTATAAAAATGATACTTTTATTTATCAAGCCGGAACAGATGTTACGCATATTAGAACATGTAAAGCGATAGAAGAAAAAAAAAGAATTGGGTTGAATTCTTTGAAAAAAATCCCTCTTTTTATATGTATAAAATTTATGAAAATAAAGCAAAAACGGATTGACTTATCATGTAATACATTTAATAAATAATTTTAGGAGAGTGATAATATGGATGCTCGAAGTTTAAACAGGACGGAGGAGAGTGCGTCAGAGTAAACATCAATACAAACATTGGTCCTAATAAGAGTAGTAGCAAGACAACAATGACGTAGGCTCGCCTCAGGACTTAGCAGCAATCCTGTACATCTGCCCTGCTAATAAGAAAGAAGCGGGCGATGTTATTAACGTTGGAATCAATGGAGAGAGTCGGACCATACCAATTGCCAGAGTTTGCATCCCCGGATGAAGTATGTGGCAGAGGCAGACGTCGTTGTAAAAGTACGATTTCAATTTAGATTTCGTTGTACATATTGCATGCTGAGGTGAAACGGTTACCGTTATTTATAGGTGTAGTCTGACGTTATTACGATGGCAAGCTGGCGGCAAACTTTCATATCTGTTGGACTAGCGATAACGGAGCCTGCAAAAGCGTTATTTTCGCATAGTTTTGCTGATTGTCTTGCGAATCTTCTACCCACTCCATAATGCGAAAAGTTTGGCAAAACACTAGAATTTAAATTAATCTAACGAGTGATTTTTCTTTCCATTTCTGGCAATTGTAATCTTTTTTCTTCATTTTATTTTCCTTCCTCGACAAAGAGGTAAAGAATCTTTTACCTACTTTCTGATGCCAAGGATGACTGAGATGCGTGTTTTCTGACTGCAGTCGGGAGAGTTGTGTCGCAAACACGTGTCTCCGAAACCATAAATAATGTCCAATGTCGCTGACAACATCTCATCCCCACCTGAAATATGGTTGAAGATGGTGTTGGTTTCTAGCAGAGACGATAAAATTGCTAGGGTTTTGTAAAATTCTATCGAGACTTGTGACTTTTGCCTGAAGCGTAATGCCGTTAGAGAGATGAAGAATTATTTATATACTTCTAACAACACTCCACTTTATATAGCTGTAAAAATTTTACATGGACACCAACGTAATTATTTCAAAAAAATTCATCTTTACACGTTAATAAATGAATTTTTATCTAAAGAGAATGGGCGATTCATAAATTTATAAGAGACTTCAGTGAATAAAGCTGGAACTTCTCTTTACCAGTTCTTATAAAACTCGCTTAATAATAGAGAAAGAGTGATTTTATAAAAGATTCAGTCGATAAATCTTCATCAGTTGAGTAAATACGAAAAGCCCATCCATGATAATACGCCAACGATGACAGGATTATGTTAATTAATTGTAGATAAGTGTCGTTTCTATCGATAAACATTCCCTTTCCACTAGATATAAACAGAGATAAAAATATTAAACAATCTTAAAAAATTATTCGAACTTTCTAACTAGAATATTAAGATTAGAAAGGTGATTCATCATACTTTCTCTTAATCTTCTTATTAAGATATATTAATTGTGCAGTAAATGGCTTTAATGGCAGAAGGTGGTGGTAGGGACTTGGCAATTTTTAGGAAATTTAAAATATTTTTCCAGTACAAACATAATATGAGAAGAAGCGTGATGCGCACTCTACTCGTTCTTAAGTCTCTTGCATTCATATTACTCCACTTCTATTGTAAGAAGGCGTTGCTATGACGACGACCGGGAATGGAAGAGAACAATTTGCGGAACTCCAAAGATGATATTTCGATGGTTCAACTCGAACGCAAAACGTCATTAAGAGTCGAAGTGGTAATACGAAGCCGAATGTATTAAATAGGCATACGACTCGTTGGGGTAAGTTTTGTTTTTCTTGCAGGAATTGTCAGTCGAGCCTTTATTGAGCCCTAAATTCTCCATTTTTAAAAACTATTTAACCAGAATTTGCCCCAGGATGAACCAAAAGTTGATTATCACATCAGATATCTTTCCTCTCTCTTTCCTTCTTCGTCATCACACCACTCGCAGCCCATTTAATTTTCTCAATATTCATTTTTTCCTCTGCCACTCCTACTCTTCTCCCTTTATTTTTTTAAGTCTTATACCTCATCAAAATTTCAAGCAGATGTTACACCAGCGTGTTTGTTATCATCTGATGAGAAATTCAAGCGTTTTCTTTGAGTTATAACCCTGCCTCGATACAGAATACGTCCGATAACGTACGATTTTCTTACAAATTTAAAGAAGCATCATCACTTTTTTTAACTATAAAGAGTCAAGGTAATAAAGTCATTTCAATGATGACTATACATTTCACAGGTTAACATATTTTTTTTATATGATTTGTAACAAGAAAACTGCGTGTTGTAATATCCAGAGACAATCTTAAATGTGTTCCAATGGGTGTAATCAATCTGAGATGAAGAGCTGCTGTTTATTAAAAGCAATGAGAGTCATCCTGATTTTATTACTCTAGTCAATCATGACATCGTCATCACTAAGAGAAAAGTTAAAAAAAAATTACATTTTGACCATTCAAATAAGTAAATTATTGCAACTTTGAAACTAATATTTCCTCTCTTTTTTGCTCTTCTTCATTTTATTTAATGATCATTTCTTTATAAATCAATAAATTATGATGAAATTATCAATGATGCGTCATGTTATATACTGTATATATAATCGATTTTTAAAGTAAAAATGTGTTTTTAAATCAAAAACTATTGATTAATTTTTAAGAAAATTAATGAATAATTTCATTTTTTTACAGTTTTTACAAGTTTTATTTATAATATTTTAAATATAATTAAAGTTTTTAATGGAGGAAACTCAGTTCTTTCAACGAAATTTATCCCATTTTATATTCTTCTATACGTTAAATTTAATTAAATTTGCAGAGAAAAGTTATATTAAACGAGTATAAAACAGTTTAAAAGCCAATAAATTTATATATTTGAATTTTATTTAAGAAATTTTTTATGAGATAAAATCCTTCTAAGTTAGAGAAGATAATTTTAAAAGGATTATCCTACTGCTCCTCTAATTTATATATAGGCCATATACCTCTATATATAGAGTGATTTTCCTGCCACTTTCAACTATTTTTAAATTAAGCAGAATTTATATATATTCAGGTTTAAAAAAAACTACTTGGAAGTGGCAGGAGAACCTCTATTACTTCAACAAACAAGGATTTTACTTTTGATAACTAAGAAAAAAAAAATGTTGGAAAAGTTAATATATCAAATTATCCTATTTGTTTAATTAAAGCTTCTCCGAGAAGTAATTTTTCCATCCTCATCTTAATTAGAATAAGAAGGAAAAAAATGATGATTTAATTAATGAGTGATAACACATAAAAGCCTTGAAACTATTTATGTATAAGGAAAAAGGATTTATATGATGAAAACTTGATAATTCTATTGCAGAATAATTACATGTTAAATTATTATTTTGTGATAATCATCTTGAAAACAATTGAGCTACAATTCATAATAACGAGTATTTTTGATATCCTCAAATCACGCAATGCCTCCAAAGTTACTCTTCCTCGTGTTCTTTTGCAGAAAGAGAGAGAGAGAGGAGAGGGAGAAAATATTGCAAATTTCTTACAATTTTTATAAAATATATTTGAAATTTTCGAAAAAAAAATACATTAAATTTTTATTTTTATAAACGGAATTCTTTTTTTTTTTAAACGATAAAGTTTTTAAGGTAAAAAAATTATAGAATTGTATAGCGATCGGTCTTCATAGAGAAGAAGAGAGAATTTTAGATATATTTCTCTAGAAAAATCTAAAGTTATCTTTATAAAATTCACGCTCGAATGAAGTAAAAAAACATTTTTTTTAGCTTTTTATAAATGATAAATAAGCATTATTTTTAAATTTAGAATATAAAAAAATATATTATTTTTCTCCTTAGTTTTAAAGCAAATTTCAACTTTTAAAACAGAACTTTTCTACTAATTTTAAGTAAAAAACATTTAAATATTTATTTTATTTTAAAACTTTTAAACAAAAAATCTAAACATTAATATAAGATTTCGATATTAAAAATAATTAATTAATAAATCCGAAGAATTTCAAAGTAGAGAAAGAATTTTTTTTATTAAAATTTTTAGAAAATGTATTAAAATTAAAGAGAAAATAAAATAAAAACTTGATAAATTGTTGGCCTAAGTCTATGTTGATTTAAGAGAATGGCCAAACATCTATATTTTAACATTACTGCAACCCTTTTTACAACTGGCCATTTATCTACATTGGCTGGAAATTCATGGAACTACAAATGTCCAACTCTCAAAAGTTTTAATGTATTTTATCTTGCATACAACTTTTATACGTCATTAAATCTTTAAAATATATAAATATTAATTAAAAAATAATAAGTTTTAATTAATTTTTTAATGCTTAACACGGGAGAAAATGTTAGAAAAGTGGAAACTTTTTAAAAGAAAAAAAAAGAGTAAAAACTCAATTATATTTCTATTAAATTGTATCTAGTTTATTGATAATACGAAAATATAGTAAATGAGCTTAAACGTCTAGTGAAAACAGAATTAGTTTTGGTTTTTACGAGAAGGAACATGCAGAGAATATTCATTTCACTTCAATTCCAGCAGGGAAATGAGACAATATATTTGTAACATGGCAATTTTTCGGCTTAAGAAACATAATTTGCTTAGGGTAGAAGCAGAGTAATGTGCCATCTTTGACTAGGTGGTGGCCGTTCTTTAGATCGAGTCTACGTTCACAATAATCCCATTTCTGGAAAGTAGCGAAGTTATCTTAGCCAGAATGTGATTACAACGGGTCTTTCCTATTACAAAATCGATTGTATTTTCATGTCCCAGAGGCCTTTAGGGACCAGTTTCCTTTATTGTCTTTGCTTAGTGGCACTGACAATTGCAGAAAGGTCCGCGCAGCACAGAACTAATCACTCTGACTCACTGAGAACGTGTCCTGTCACAGATACAACGGAATTTATATCCCGTGTTCGTGACGTGTATGGTTTTGCTACGAAATGGCTAAGAGGACATAGAACATCCCTATGCTTCCATTTCTGCCTCTTCCCTATTGCAAAATGCGAATGAAAGAAGCAGATATATTCGCCCATTTAACACTAAACTTGAATTATTGTTTGCTGGAATTAGATTAGTGCTTGAAATATGTTTTGCTTTCTCAGGATAAATAAATAAATGTCTATCGCTTTTACCTTTATTGTTTCTCTTTATTCTTTTTTTCTTGATTTTTCATGTTAAAAATGATTTGAAGTCGAATAATAAATTCTCATCTCTTTTTTTTTATATTAATACTTTTATATATTTTCCTCCATAAAAAATTATTTTAGCACTCATTCATGCACTTTCTTCAGTTTAAAGTCATTAAAACAGCACGAAATTTAAAAAAAAATTATTCGATTCATGCAGTTTTCTCCCTTTAAAATCATTAAAAACAGCGTAAAAATTTGTTAAAAAATTCTGCAATTTTTCCAGGTTAAAATTCTAATTTTTATTATTAAAAAAATTATTCTTAAATTTTAACAATTTTTTTAAAAAAAAATTTCTCATGTAAAAAACGATTAAACAATTTATAAATTTAATCTTTTTATTAACAAAATAATAAATTAAGCTTGACATTTTTTTAAAGGAGAATTTTTCTGTAATTTTTTTTTAAATTACGGAGAAAAAAAATAATAATTTTTATAATTTTTTTTTTAATTCTCAAAGGTATAAATAATTATTTCTAAACTTTTATTACAGATAAAAACATCTAATATAAGTGGAAAAATTCGGTTTTTAATCTTATAGTGCAGCTTCATCTGATGGAATTGGCCGAATTTCAAGCCTCAATGGTTAACTGTTATTTTTATTGGAAACAAACTCTTAAAAGGAAAACTTTTAAAATTTATCCTTTGAGAATGTTACAATATGTCACAAGTCGTTTATGTCACACATTGAATGATGCTATATTAAAATCAGATCAATTTTTATTTATTATTCCATATTCTAAAGCAAATAATAAGAAAAATTGATTAAAGTTATTATCCTGGAATACATTTTTATATATTTCTTCTTTGTATTTATTCTATACAATTATTTAAATATTAAATTTAGTAACATAACTATTAAAAAAAAATTCAGATAAAATTGGTTTTATCCTTATTTATTTATTTATTTATTTTCATTAATGTTAAACGAATTAAAATATAATGTAGAAAAAAAATAAACATTGTAAAATTGTGTTTAATAATTAATTAGTATTCTTTCTTCGTAATTTAATTCAGTTAATCCGATTAGTTTCTAGATGATTATTTTCTTTATCCCAAGTCCAATAGGCCAGCGGTCGCATTTATATGCATAAAATGCAAAATTTAAAGTTTATTTTTATTTCTAATTATTTAATTTATAAAGTATTTTAAAGTAAAATATCCACGCATTAATTAAAATTCGTTCAAATGGCCCTTAAGGCAATTGAAAAATACATTACGCCTAAATGTCGTCTTCACCGTTTAACTGAAGAATCAAACAGTAAAAGTACATTTACAGGCGCTAATTTTTAAATGATTAAAGTTTTTATAAAGATTATATTAAGTGTTATTTAAAAATTAAATAATAATTTAAATAATATTTTAAAGTAATTTTCGTATTATTTAAATTTTAAATACTCGAATTACAAGTTTAAAAACAGTTATATAAAACAGATATATATTTTTTTAATTCTGGAGAAATAAATTTTATTTGTAACTTGTATTTATTTAAAATTATTTAAAACAATTATAAAAATTAAATTTTTAATTAAATTGCTTTTAAAATTTAAATATATAATGAATATTTTAAAAAGTAATATAGAATTATCAGTTTTCTTGCTAAGTTTTTTGTAAAATATGAGAGGAAGACTGAAAGGAGAAGCTTTAGACAAAGAGTTATCTAATGTTGTTGGAGATAGGTAGAGCTTTTAGACTTAATAGATCACTCTAGGAAAGAAATGAAGATGGAATATCCGGTAACACATACAGTGCAGAAAATCTACCTCGGAACAATTACGATTTACAACTGGAAATACGAGCAATTCTTCAGCAAACTGCTGATTGCGCCTGACTCTATACGTTTTTTGGTCTGATTTGTCGGTTCGAAGCTTTATTTTCATCTTTTTTCTTTTATTTTAATCCTGTACTATATCTAAAGGGGCAATCTTATATTAGTTTTCTTAAAGTAATATTACTGTGGAAGTAAAAAAAGAGATATTGTTCAAATGTCATCTGCTGAATACAAACGACTGGCGTTTTGTGTCCAGATGAAACAATATATATTTGAGTATTAGAGATGAAGCTTATGCGAGGCCCAACAATCGGAGAGGTGACGTGCTGGGGGTAAGAATGGTGCAAGACGTCTGATGTGGCGTGAAATAGGCTATTTCTGCAGATGGCAGGGTCCACTGGACTGGTAAGATTGATGGTAGGTGCCTCCATTATTCCAGAACAGTGTCCCCGCACTCCAGGCATCCCAATGTGCTCCCTTCTCTTTCTTAGTGACCAGGTTTTCCCCCGTAGGACCCCTGAAAGTAAATTGTTCCGGTGATACTGGGCTAGTGTAGTTAATGGGCTCTGATCACTGTTTTTGATGAAATGTGGGAGTTGGTCATGTCTGTTTGGTATTCATAACATCAAAGATATTACAAAGAGTCATTTGACTTGGAAAGGATCTTTTCCTCCACCGAAACTTCTCCCAAATTGATGATCATTATGTTTCTTCTCCTGCGCTTCTTTTTTTCTGAATTTTAATTTTTCCACCGTCGAATACGTTTACTATAATCTTTTACTCGTTTTATTTTTACTAATTAGTTTATAAAATTATAAATTAAAACGAATTTAATAATTAAACTTCTTATTTTTATTAAATATCAAGCGTAGAAATCGATAAGATATTAAAAATATTCAATCCTTTTTCAATAAAAAGACACTCAAAAATGAAAGCAGTATATCAAAAAAAGAAGAAGAAGAAGAAGAAGGGGAAAAAAGATTTACTAAATGTTTAAAAATTGAAAAATTATGTACAGTATTTTTATTGCTAACATTCTTTTATATACAACAGAAGGTTGGTTGAAAGTTGCCTTCTGTAAGATGTCTGACGTGACTTATTGAGTTTGGCATCAACTCAGGTCCAACATCGACGCATGTAAATACATTTTGCTGGAAACTGGCCAAAAATATTTTCCATTCAATACAAAAGTATTCATAATAAAACATTTTACGTATCAGAACAAAATTAGTTTTTATTTTTTGAAAAAGAAAATCAAGAGAAATTGTTTGGTCTATTCCAATCTAATGATTAGAGTAAACTTTTGACTATCAATTTTACTCGAATTATTATTATTATTGTTTCTTTTTTTATTTTGAGAAGAAGAGAAAAGTCGATATTATGTACCCTATAATGTCTGATCATGCTTGGGGCTACAATGAGAGAAAGAAAAGTACGCAACGTCATAGACATGAATTCATTAACTCTGTAATGATTGTTGTACATACGATAATATCACTCGAGGGAAATTCGCTTGGAATGAGAACCGGAATAAGATGATTGTATCCACTTTCGCCAAAAACCTAATTACATCATAGTCGAGAAAAGAAAAAAAAGGCAAAACGAATTAGGTCATTTCACCTAAAAATTTAAAACTTTAGATTAACATTTTCTCTTCGAATTCATCTTAAAGAGTAAAAACAAAAATGTATTCATTCGTATCCATTTAACATATAAAAATTTATTTTCAAGACAAATTAAAATAGTTAACGAGAATATTTTAAGATAAAAATCACATACGTACATCTAGATTCTATAATATTCATACAAGAGGAGGAGGAGGAGACGGGAGAGAGAGAGAGGGAGAGAGGATTAGAATATCAATAGGTTCTCTTGGGAACGAATTAAAAGCTTTACCTTAATTATCTCTTTACATAATTAAAATTCTGTTCATCCCAATAATAACAGATTTGCTATTTCAGGATTTTATTAAGGTAAAGGAATTTTCCGCATCCGATCCTCATCAATGAAGTGAAACTTAAATCGACGAGGTCGTTTAAAGATAGGTAAATGATTTCTGTAAAACCGCATCAGTTATGCTGTCGAAATCATTCGGGGGATATTTAAGAGTTAGTGCAGAATGTTTTATGTTAGAACATTCATGACTTAGTACGCTTTAACATTTTGGTTTTTCTTGCCACTTCTCTTAGCTGACACTTGACAAATTAGGGCTCATTACAAATCTCTGGAGTTTTCTGCTAATTTTCCGCCCCAGGAAAATGCTCTTCTTGGGAAAACTAAGCGGCTTCTATTAATGTCTTCTCTTATTTTCTTTTCTCAATTTGAATATGCATCTATTTGTGTATTTATTGCTTTTGATGATAATGAGAAACAAATGACGAAGATCTCTTTGACGTTTGTCTAATCACTCTGCTTAATTATGTCAGAGGTTGCAGATTAACTTACAATGCAGATTTTCAAATTAACTAGAAAATGAGACAAGACCGAATCAATTTGTTCTATGTTATATCAATGAATAACCTTCGGCTATAACTCTATGATATAAAATCGACTTGTCACTTCTCTTGCATTTTAATCATTTTATCCCCGAATATTTTCGTATCATATAAGTAAAGTAAACAATAAATTAATCATTACATACTTTCATTTTCTTTTTTAATCCCTTATTTTATTGCACGTTTAATACCTCAATTGCCTTATTATAATCCTTTAAATTTATTAATAATTTATATACTAGAATTATGATTACATTAATAAAATTTATTAGAATAATTTATTATACGGAATTACAAATATAATACATAACAGATAATACTCTGTTCTATTCGAATATAACTATAGAAAATGCTTGATTAAAACGAAAATTTTATAAAGTTTTAAATAAATTTTCTCAAATTAAAAAAAAATTAAATTTTTAATTATTTTTAAATAGAATTAATTTAAACTTTCTCATTTAAAATGTCTTAAACATCGCAAACAACTACGATCAGCTTCTCCACTTTCTTGATATTTGCATCTTATTTTCAGATAAATTTTATATTTTTTAAGTCAAAAAACGTATTAATTCCTTGTGAAAACTCTAATTTTTGTAAATATATGTATATATAAGAGGGTCAAAAAGTCAGTTAACCGTGCTTTTTTTTTGCAAGCAATTCAGCAAGTTACAAAGCGTTTTAATTTCTCAATTTGAGCAATTTTATGCAAAGTTTTTAAGCAATAAATTATTTGAACCAAAGATTAATTTAATCTATACAATAATAGGGCCATCTTGTATATAAATTTATATATATTTAAACATATATAAACATAATAACTTCACTTTATATAGATGTTATATAGTCATCAGTCGGATAATAAAAGTTAAAAGAGAAAATATTTACGATTTATGATTAATTTTACAACTTTGACTTTGTATTTATATATAGAAAATAATAAAGATTAAAGTGCAAAATTGGAATTATTATTATGAAGAGAAGTGGGACTCGATTGCGGTTGTCAATAAATCCTGCAGGAGTATGTTTATTCAAAGCCACTTTACATAATGGTGCTACTCATAATTTATCAATAACAATTTAATTAAGTTATGTATACGCGAGATACAATTTCATCACTGAAAACGCTTGTTTATTTTACTATATTTAAATTATTTTCGAGATAAAACTATCATTTTCTTTAAAGGATTAAAGGAAAAAATACAGAGGAGGAAGAGGAGGAGCAAGAAGAAGAAAGAAAAGATGATAAAAATAATCAATTCATCATTTCCAAAAGAAATCCAAAAAAACGAATAGCCTTTATCAGATTTACCTTGACATGATTCTGCAAAATATATTGCTGTCTACTTATAATATAGCACATATTACTAATTTACTCTGTTTTGATAATATGAATGGAAACAAAAATAATTGTTAAAATATTTATCTTGTCATTTTTAGTAAAAGGTTTAATGATATAAAATATAATTTATTTATTCCATTCTGTATTTTAAAATGCTATAATAATGCAAATAAAGCTAGCAAAATCTTAGAAATTTAATTAATAACAACAATTTGATTGTTTATTTACTACAATCATATCTTTTCTATTTTTTTTTTTTTTAATTCTAAATTCAAACTTTAATGTAAGTAGTTTTAAATCACATGATTATTTTTTTCATTAATAACAATATGATTTGTTCAGTAAAGATCATTTTAATTTCATTACAATAGAATAAAATAAATGTTATAGTTTTGGAAATGTCAACCAGATTTTTTATTTTGCGCATGTATTCTTAATTGACAATCTATGTCTCTCAGTGTACAAGTGTACTCTTACTAATCCAAACTTGTGCTGCACTACTGCAAACTATGCTCAATCCAGACCCATTTTATTCATTTTTCTACTAAATACCCTGCTGAAAATGAAAACAAGTTATAGATTATTTTAAAAAAACTGACAAAGTTTTGAAATTAATGTGTACTACACATCTTACATTTATATATACCCTTATTAATAAAAAAGATTTTGTACAATAATTAGTTTNCTGAGGCATTTATAAATGTTTTAATGAGAAGAATTGTAAATAAATTCTTTCCTCCTGTCCTCGATACGTTTTATATTTAAATGTGCGGTTTATTGTTATCGGGAAAAGTATGATGTACAGGGGCAAGACACTACTAATTTGAGATGGAGAATATATATTTTAAATTAAATAAATTTTAAAAAAATATGATTAAAAATTGCAGCCCGACATTGTGAAGATGTCATTTATTGTGAATTTTTCAAAATGCTATGAATTTCTAAAAAAAATATATGCGTCGAGATAGTTTTACTTGTTTTATAGGTAGCAACTAGAAAAGTATAAGGACCGGATACAAATTAACTTAAACCTTCAGTTAAAATAATCGCTTTAGATTCGAATTAATTCAATTTCTAGAAGATTTTAATTGATTTTCTTTAAAAAACTTGGTACGGTAAACGTTCGATATCCTTCTTATCCGTATCGACAAAAGATTCGATCGCCATTAAAGGGTTAATAATCAATCTGTAGACGTCGAGATAAACTTATTTATGGCATTCATCATGCTTTCGATAAATCGGCTGGATGCCGAAGAAGGAAAAGAAGAGAACCTCTTTCGACTCGATATGCAAAGAAGAGAAAGAGAGCTTAATATCAATTTGATTAAGTCGCTCTGCAAATTACAAATGTTGAATTCAGTTGCACGAGAGGAGGTATAATTACGTAGCGCAGGTGTCGGATGCACCTGGTGCTATATAACGTCACCGGTTCCTAATTACATTACTCTGATAGAGGATACACGGTCCGTAAAATAGCCACGCTCGGTTTTTCTATCTTTCCCTCATTGGACGACTACTATTGGAATCAATACCACGTTACCCACTACCGACTTCGTCCCTCGTAAAGTTGAAAGCATTCTACTGTACTTAGAATTGGATAGCACCTGTATGCAGGGGGGAACGGGTTGTCTAACAACATCGAAGACACGGCAGAGAGGGAAGAGACTATCGATTAGCAATCGGTCCAGCCATTTGTCCAACCAGTCACACATAATCGAATGTATCCTGATAGACTATCCACTCTTTAAACTTTAAACACATCCACTTGTTCCCGGTAATTGAAGGATGCCAGACATCCAGCTTCGAATTGAAACGTTATAGCTCAATTCCTAAATGATATTTAGTTAATTCCCCCTTCAAAGAAAAAAAAGGTAAAGTAAAACCTGGATTGATGGAATCCGGTCACCTGTCTCTCGATAACGCCATTGGAACCATTCGGATCACGTGTCGCTCGCCACACCTTTTGTTTCTCTCTACGGATAGTCGAGAGACTTCTATCGATACGTTTGAAGTATCGTCTTACTCGGAGATTGTCCAGTCATCGTCTTTGTATCATTGATAGTTTTCCCCAGTCGGAAGGGAGTGAGAATGGAAACAAAACTCGTCATGTAAGATTACACTATTTCACGTAAGTTTGGAATTCTTCTGCTGACGTTTTCTCAGATAAAATTGAGAATTGGAGTGATTTTTATATGTCATAGGAGAGAGATGCGAGAAGAATAGCAATGAGTAGTTAAAATTATTGTTTCTTTATCCCTTTTCTACGCGTTCATAAAACGTAATGGATTGATTTATATATTAAAATAAAAATGGCATCAAGTTTAAAATGTAGAAAAGATAATATTTTCGAGTTCAAAACTAGCCATTAATACGACAATTTTGAATATTTTGTAACACTCTCTGATGATATATCTTATGATATTTGTCATAATTTATAAGTATTTTAATGAAGATTGTAATGAATGGTCAAGAGAAAGCTTATGCAAAACGAATAAAGAGAGTCTTGGGATGTGATGCGAATATATCTCTTATCTTTGCCAATTTTGCAATTAGAAAGCACAACCGAATTTATCGCTGGAATTATTTTTTCCGTTAAAAATTAAAATTCTCAAGAGAAAAATTGATCAAAAATCTAATTTTTGACTAAATTTCCTTATTTATAAAAATGATAATTTAGATCTTTTAATGCATTTTTCATCTTCGATAACTCAAGAAAATTGATAGATTTTTTCGATTGCCTATCAGAGATTTTCGTCGACATGTTTTTAGTTGATAGAAATATTGATGGAGAGAAAGCAGACTTTGTTCTTTTCTGAGAATAAATTATTCCGAGTTCGATATCTTCCGTCCCATTAAAAGAATCCCGAGTCATAAAATAAGGAGGAATGGTGAAGATGCAATGTAGTGATCCGGTAAGTTTTATTGGTCAGGTAGTGAATCATAAAAGATCAAACGACTAAAGAATGTAAAAATAAGTTCATGTTTTCTAACTGAATACTTCTGACATTAAAAAAAAAGAAGAGAAAGAGAGAGAGAGAAATGCAGAACATGTGCTTCACTTCCAGTATACTATTGATATATGTATATAATGGAGATATAATAGAAAATTATATAAAATGTTACTTAAAATTTCGAATAATTTTCTATATTTTTATAAAAAAAATTATATTAATTTAATTTTTATTTAATTAATTCATTTCTTAGTTAAATTTTCCTTCTAGAAGTTTATTTGATGAATGATAAAATTATATAAAAATTATCATTTAATCAAGTTATCACTTGAAATAATATCATTAGAATTTATTTATTATTAAATTAAGTTAATTAATTATAATTAAAATAAAGAATAATTTCTTCTATCCTTACTCTTAATGAAAATCTTCTGTTCATTTCTTTCATTATAAATGAGAAAAGCGTGAAAACTAAATAGGCATAAAGTACAAGAAAAGTTCAATTTTTTTCTTGATTTTCAGCTTATATAATATTAAATGATTGTCTAAAATTATACAAAATCTGTAAATTATTTATTAAATGTTTTAAACTTTAATTTTAAACAATGTTTATTTATATAATCGACTCAATTCTTCGTCTTCTCTTAGGCATCTTTTAACATTTGTTCTTACATTATAATCCTAATTAAGACTTAAAAATATAAAAATCTTTATCTTCTATATTTTATTAATATAAAAAATTATTCTTTTATCGATTATTATTAAATTTACACAACTTTAATGTACAAATTTGCATTTGACTCCCTTTATATTTGGAATGAAAAGCGTTGTGTAATATAGAGAAACTGTTTTAAAAAATCGCATAAAAACATACAAAAGTAAGAAGGATTATTGTGTATAATTATTGGATAAACAATTCTTAGGGAATCATTAACGCAATTAAGAGAAGCAGACGGGATAATCTCATTAATTCGAGTGAATTTAAAGGCTAAATAGAGCAAGGAGAGGAACAATATAAATTAGCGAGTTTCAAGGGCATTGCCTTTTTCATCTGACTCCACAGAATCACAATCGAGAAGCTAATACCAAGGGTCTCAACGTCGGCGGATAGGATTTATCCACTGCCATTTTCTACGATTAACTGAAGGCATACTCTATGTTGCCATGGCGACCATAATGCCTCCCAGATAATGGACGGAGCAGATATTCATCCGGTATTTTTCACACTATGACAACTTAAGTCTGCTCTCCTATCTAATCAATATGCACAACAAATTGTGATTAATAACCTCCAAAGGGATAAGTTATAACTAAGTAGAGATTTTGGCATTCAGCCGATTTACTGCTAGAGATTTTTACTATAATCACTCTTGTTAGCTTACAAATCTTTCAAAATGCGGTATAAAGATATTAAATTCGATCACCGTCTAGCTAACTGCAATCGGAAGTCACGAGGATCTGTAGTTTCCAGACAAAAATCCTCGGCTTTTTTGCTTCTCCTACTTTCAGAATCGAAAGTGTTACTCTGAATTTGAAGCACTTTAAAACCCAACGACTTTGATCATCGTCAGAATATCACATTTACATGGCAATACGACATGTTTAGATTGCGTGGGATATAAATAAAAGCTTTGGCACAACTTGGCTCTTTTAGAATGCCGAAAATATCAAGAGACCATCAACGTCGCTCCCAACTTATCTCATATTTATCTTCCTTGCTGGAGTAAGAAATAATTCTATTCTTCCGAAAGCTATTTTATATAAAATTCTCGCACTTTCCAAATCTTCTTCTCTTGGATTCCGACCAATTATACACAAATTCCAATTAGGGGGATTACAGTATGACATTTTCTAACGTCACTCCAGGAGAGAAGATGCATTCCTTTCGAGTAGAATTAAGGTGGATTTATTTCTATTACTTTCAGTAAACTTTATCTTTTTGTTGCAGCTGAAATGTTGCTTTTTTTTCTTTTATATTTTATTTTTTATATGTCGACGGGAACGGTAGTTTTTTTTCCTAACGTACGCTTATACAGAAAGCTTTAAAATACAGTTTTTTACATTAACAGACTGGGGAATTTTTATAAAAACCTTTTCTAAACAATACATTTTAATAGAATTTTCATATAAATGAGAATAGACGAATATTAATTCTAGTATTTTTTACGATTAATTTAATATCTTTGTATTCTTTTCACGGGTTTAGTTTGAAAGAATAGAGTGAATAGATAAAAATACTCGAATGTTTACCGTGTCTTCTATAGAAAAAGAATAAGAAATTTGAAAAAAGAAAATCGAAATTTGGTTTGATGTTCAATTACTCCGATCACACTTCGGGCATTTACAAGCAGCAGCTAAGAATTTGCCAGATCTGTTGACATGTCGTTGTAGCAGCCACAGCAGCTTTTCTAATTCCAACCTTCCTTAATGTAATAACAATTGATCGCCTTCTTCCTATCATAACCTGGAGCCGAGCAGCATCGATGTATAACCTAACCAACAAAGAATTGTTCAAACTTGATTTTTTTCTCCTCTCACTTCTACCTGTATACATTATTCGTAGACAAGTTTGAATATCAAATTATCGAATTAAAGATTCCAGATATTCGTCGATTGAAAAATTTACCTTTTGTAAATGATTTTCTTGAGTGCCGGATTTGAGAATCTTTCCTGACGATTTATCAGCGTTGTGTGCCTTTTCTATCTTCTTATTTCGGAATAAGAAGGTAGAAAAGACACACAAGAGTTTAATTAACTGTCAAACAAAGTAATGGAGATCACCTACCATCAGATAATAGTTGTAATTGGTGGGAGAGTTGGTGTACAGATGTAATTTTCTGCTTCAGTCCTCAGAGACATTGTATATAGAGAAGTGCAGATATACCACCCTCAGTTGCTTCCCTCTATCTCGTAACCATAGCAACGTTGTGGTCAGGATTCCCTCACCGCACTTTCCTAGACTAATAACGCAGCAAAATTAGAATGGCCAACGAAACAATAACGCATTACCAAAACAGAGAAAGGGTTTATACAAGGTTGTACACAGCCTACGAATTATTGTGAAGAGGAATACAATGCCTAGAAATTTCAGAAAGTGGAAACAACAGAGGTTAAAGCAACAGAAAATGAACTATTTAATTTATTTCGGTTCATTTTATAGGCCAACAGAGTTACATATAATCCAAAAGAAACTTCTAAAAGACTTAAATTATATCAGAAATCTAATTTATCACCGAAAATTAATTAGAAAATTCAAATTAAAGTAACGAAAGCGTATAAACTATACAAAAAAAAAAATGGATTTATGATGGTGATACCAACGAAAATGAATAAATTTGTAGTTAAATTTTATAATTAATAATAATAACAATAATAAATTTCTCATCAGATAAATAAATGTTTCTGCCTTTTAAAGTAATAAAAGAAGAAAAGTATTAAAAATATTTACCAGAAACTTTGGAAAAAAGATCACATCTCGAACAAAGTCTTAAGGAAGAAACAACAATAAAAATAAGACAAATGCGGATCTGAATAATAAAAATAAGAGGAGAAGAAGCTTATAGTTGTTTAAAATTTGCCATTCTCTTAAGATTTAAGCGGGTCATGCGCAATACAAATATATATGAAGGGAATGACATTTCAAAATCTCGTTGAGTAGCAGTAGTAGAGAATCGGACGAAGACAATTGGATATTCATGACTTCAATTCTGGTTAGAAATCCCCCCTATCCATTCTAATCATCCTTGAGAGTAGAAGCGTTACGTTTAGATGACGCTAGACTATCTTGTTAGTATATCATTTACAGAAAACATGAAGAGAAAAAGAAATCGTGAAAAATTGCGTCAATAACAAGCACAATGTTCAAAATCATTTGATATGCATGAAATGGCAAATGACCAAGTTGGATATATAACTTTTTATATTTGATTAATAAATTATGACCTCGCGCGACATATAGTATTTGTAATCTATGACTTTCTTCTCCTCTTCGGTCATGTCCGAGTCGTCTTAACCTCTACTTTTCTTTATTTATTTCTACTTTACATCAATTCCATGCCACGCACATCTTCCCTTTTCTGCTTATATTCTTTAAATTAAATTTTAAAATATTTATCAAATTTTGATTATATGGAAATCAAATTAAGTTAATTCGGACGGGGTGTCTAACACAATCCTCCCCAATTTAACCCGGTTTTTATTAATTTTTAACGGCTACACAGACGACCGGGCGAAGTAAATATTATATTGTAACTTTCTAGTTCTTTTAATTAAATTATCGAGGAAAATGTGCCTAAAATTCTTTAAAACCTTATTTTAATCTACGAAAATCTTCAGGTGGATAGACGAAACAAATTAAATAATTACAAAATCTATAGGCCTATATATTTAACTATTTAAAATTTAAAAACGACTCGATCGCTTAATTAATATTATAAAAAAATCTCATTGGACAATTGAAAATTTAACAGCAGAGAGAGGGCGTAATTTTTAAAACAATCTTACTATATAATATACTCTTATTGGATAATGAAATGGGGCGTGTCCTGTAACTTTCTTTCTAACACATTTAATACATTCTATTGGTCTAAATATATATTTTAATAAACTAATCGGAGATAAAAAGGTGTGGTTTAATATTTATTTTTTAAAATTTATATTAAAGCAATTTTTGATATTTTAATTTAAAAAAATCACAAAAGTAGAATAATAAAAATAAATGATTATTATTTTTTTAAATTTGGAAAAATTTTAAGCGAGAAATTAGCAATGATTTTATAGATAATTTCATGGATTTGGGTCAAGTATTAATTTTGATTGAATGAGTAATCTTGAAAATTTATTTTTAGAAGCAACTCATCATCGGATCTAAGCGAGTCAAGTCAAAGCAATTGCGACTATCTGACGCTGCATGACGAATAATGCAAAACTAAAATTTTCAATATTAGAAAAGAGGAGAGAAACTAAACTTTTATTATTCATGATTTATTTATAAAACTAATCACATTATAAACGTAGATAGGAAGAATATATAACAGCTCTTATCGGTCTCGTTTTCTCATCTTAATCACGAAATTTCCTAACATTCGAGAGTAAAGGTACGATAAGAAGTTTGTTACATTTAAATTTCTGTATAAATGTTATTAATTTTTATATAATTTAAGCTTATACTTCATGAATTTTCATAAGAGTAATGGTTATAGAGCGTGCATATCTCTCTGTTTTCTCTCTCTTAAATTTAGGATTATGATAATTACAGGTAGCTTTATTCGTGTATGACCACTCGATACGATCAAATTATCATCAATTTTTCTATTTATAAATCAAGAAAAGGATGCCAACGTGATTGATCGTCTCAATTTTCAAACAAGAAGTAATATATTGATATCGAGAGGTGTTCGAAATAAGTAGTTTGGCATTAATCCAAAACGTTCAATTCAATTTAAGTACTTAATAGAGATACATTAAGTCAGGACCATTTAAATTCTCTTACTTGTATTAAAATTCAAAATGAAAAATACCTAAAGCAACTTTTTAACTAAGAGAAACTCTAACTCAATAAACTTTAATCTAGTAGAATCGAAACTACATTTAATTTTCTAGCTCTTTTATTATTATTTTTTATATTTTCTGTAATTATTAATAAAGAAATCAAGCTAAATTTAAATTATTCGTAATTATTTTTCATTAAATTTCTAAACCTAGAGCGGTAGCTTTATCCATTAAAGTGAAGATGATGATTATTGTTACGGATGTAAAATTAAGATATATTTTTGAAATTTTTAAGCAATGTTATATAGTGATTAGAAGAAATTTATCTAATATATATTAAGGTTTAGAAATTAAAGAAAGTTTTCTTTTCTCACCGGTGAGTCAGAGTCGATGGTGTAAAGTTATTCTGGTAGTGAAGGACGGAGTGCAGATGGTTTTGTCGTATGGAGTACTTATATAGAACCAGATGACATAACGACAGAATACTGGCGTAGATGGGTGTGATTGTTGTCATTGTTCATAGAATGGTGTAAATAAGAATCAATGGATACTTGCCTCCGGTCCTAGAACGGTTCGCCTGTTAGAAAAGACTGAATCGACTGAAACAAGTCTTTGCTAGTTAAGAGAATGCAATTATCGCCAATCCTTGCTGAAGGCAAATTAGTAGCAGCAATGATTACCAATCGTACTATGTAAGCTTGCGGTTTTCATTAAGTAAAATTATTTCTTTAATTGTTTTAAAAAGTTCTTTTGTAAGTTATTGATTTAAAGTAGATCTTTTGTTTGTTCTATCATTGCTTTTAATTGTTCGTTTGTTAGAATATTTGCATTTCTTAAGCGTTATTAAGCAAGGAAAAACATTTTATTTGGCTCGATACTGTTTAATTTTATAAATAAACTTGACTAAAATAGACTTATTTTACGTTAAAACTCTTCAAAAGTTGCACAATTTATTCTATTTTACAGAGTAGGAATTTTTAAAAATAGAATTAAAGAATTGCTTAATTTAGAAAAAAACCAAAAAACTAGAGAAGTTAACGTAACAAAATCTATATAAAAAGATAATTTTCCTATTCATTAAGTCATAAAAACTGAAAGAATCGGAAGATATAAACAGACCTTCAAACGTTGGAAACGATGGCAATCTTCTCCATTGTGATAACAAATGATCGAAATCCAAATATACCATTAGCAAGTGGGTTATTTTGAGTGTCGACATTTACGAAAGATAACATTTGGTGTTAGGTTGAAAAGCACTTCAACAACAAACGAATCACCACAAATTCCAAAAGCACCATTATATGATATTATCCACATTAAGTAACACATCAGTGCAGCACCTCATTGGACCGAGTGCTAATATCAAGTCCGGGTTATTGTTATACTGTTGAGTGTTAGCAATATTAGTCTAAGGGCTTACATGTCGGAAAGAGTTCCTTGTAGTGGAAACAATGACACATACCTCGTCATCAATGGCAGTCACAGAGTTAAGAATCAGTAGCGAACGTTATAACCTCTAACACTTTCGACTGCACATTCTAGTTAATTTAGACAAAAATTCTAACAGCAATTTACTTGTTGGATAAAATGAAATCTTTCGCTAATTGCAACATTTAAAACGAAACTAAATGGGTCGTGTAATACAACGACATTCCGTTGTCTGTGTTGTGTGCAGACAGCTTTAATAGCCGACCCAACTATCAACCTCTCTGGGATTACTTGGATGCTAATAAAGGTATTTTATTACTCTGCTGGTGTTTTGCATATAGTTAAGGTGAGGGGAAAATATCCCCACTTCAAATTATTAAGTTATCGCTTCAGTGAAGTTGGTCGAGTCGAGTGTGGACCGTCCGACCACTCCTAAATTTACTTTTAATAGATTTAGGAGGAGGAAAAGGACATATTTTTTGTTTCTCCATAAGTAAATATATCCTCGATAATTATTTGATTATTTAAAGATTCATTGGAGTGTAAGCTTCTAGCGCATAAAAACTCACTCGCAAGTTTCTCTAGCTTGGAATTATGTTTAAAATTGAGGGATGATGATGGAGATCTTCGCTTTCGATTTTAAAATCGATTATTTTAAATTGAATTTTATGATTTAAAATAATTATTTATTTAAATTTATATCACGAAGTAAAAGTTCTTTCATACTAATCATTCTCCTTTCAATGCTGACTTTCTCACGCTATCCCACAGATTTATCTTAATTCAATGAGTAATTCTCTGCATGAATACGTTTCCTACCACGTCAATAGATTCTTATACAAACAGAGAAACGATTGACACAGTTTTATTTTCCGTTCGATATTTTTTGTACATAGAAAAATCGATAATTTTACAATTTTCTGCCTACTTCAGTCCATTCGACATCATTTTCAAACATTGTTTGATTTTATATACATAAAAATGATCTGAACAACTTTTAAATTTTACGATAATATAAGAAACGACTTTTCTTTAACGTTTGGAAAGAGAAAGAGGAGAGGAGAGGGAAGGAAGGAAGGAGAAAAGGAGAAGAAGAAGAAGAAGCAGAAAAAAAAAATACCGTTAATGTCGTTGATAAGAGGGAGACAGCAGAAAAGATTCGTCTTATTTTCAACGAAGTCTCTTTTTGAAAGAAGAAAACGGCAAACTTAATTAAATGGGATAGCATCCTGACACGCTCTGACTTGTGCTCAACTCATTTAAACTCTGCACCATGCAATGCAGAACAGGAGACAGCAGTCACTCTAAATGGACCATTAGTATGCTGGTAAACACTAGTCGTTCTCATTCATTTAACATCTAGGAAAAGAATAAAGGTTAAGAAAAAAAAAAATATATATATATATAGGAAGAGAAATTTCAAAAAGATGCTACCAGGAAGAATAAAGGTTTTTCCTTTAACGGTATTGGGATTGTGAGCGAAAATATTTGACTCTTACGCTTTCACTTTCTTAAGAAACGACCCTGTTCAATAGACCGTAACAGTCACCATGGAATTTGTCGTTGTTTGAGCCTCATTAATTCCTAGGTCCAGTCGATGTTCCCTTGTGAGAAATCTGTTGGCTGGGTGGACCCGGTTTAATTAAATGGAAAGTTGCTCGCAATCAGCCTTTCGTCATCCTGTGTCCATTCAACGCTTACGTGACTAAAGTATGAGTTTTCTGAAAGTCGTTCTGTTAGATCCTCGTTTGAGAAAAACTACTCGTGCCTTCTACCAGCTTTCCAAGTGAATTCAATATAGTTTCGTGTACCTTTCTCCTTTTTTTAACGTCAGAAAAACACTTTTTCCACAAGTTAATCGATTAAAGAAGCGTTTAGCAATTGGAAAAGGTAAATAAACTTGTAATTAAGAGTTAAATAGCAACTACTAATACGATTAAATTCGTTATAAATAAAGTTAAGTCTTGGTCACAAAAACATGTAAATGGTTTGATGTAAAAAATAAAACAGAGTCGAACTTAATTAAAGTAGAATATAAAGGAATTAAATCCGAACAAGAGATGTCCGGAAGATGTAGAAACAAAGACACAAAATAGGGAGAAAAATATAATATAGATGTTTCTAAGAATTAAAAAAAAAGGATATTGAAAAGCTAAATCGATCAATTTACATTCTAGAAGTTATCATTCTGATCTATTCGAGTCGAATTAATGTAAGAGGAGAATGGATATCCGTTACATCCTCGTAGCACACGCATATACACGTCCATAAGTTCATAAATTCCAAAGGAGAGAACGAGAGATATGCGATGTATACAGTTTATTTTCAGTTGGAAATATTTCAACAGTCCCAGAAGCGGATCAATATGAATTCGCAGTCCAACATTCCAATCAGAGCGGCCCACAATAGAAGGACATCAATATGAACGATGGAAGTCTATTTTCAATGATAAGAAGGTTTGGAAGGGCGGTTTGTGACAATGAAGGAAGCGAAAAGGAAGCAATTTTCGGACAACGATTTCAAGGCTCATTTATCACCCAACGATGGCAATGTTCCACGTATAGGGTGGCAAAATCAAATTACAACTTTATTGTATGTAAAGTAGTAGAAAGAAATGGAGAAAACTATAGTATAATATCGTCAGTGGGGGGTCCTAACTTCTTTATGTTCCTAATTCGCCCTTTCTTTTCCTACAGCGATCGATAGCAGTAAAAAAGGGGTGGTTGATGTTTTAATTATCTCGTTTCAAATTTAAGAAATTAAGAGGAAAAATTCGCTTTGAAAAAGAATTAAATACTTTATAATTTAGTGTTATCATTAGCCATTCATCATTATGTTACTCTTAACTATTCATTGTTATAACTCTACTTCTCTTTAACTAATTAACTTCATCATCATTATAGTTGAGTAGCCGAAGATAATTATTATATTCTTAACGTTATAAGAATTCTATATTTTAAATTGGATTAAAGATAATCTTTTAAATAGTTGATTTGTTAGTTGTGAAGGAATAATAGCATCGTTTAGTTATCCCGATGACAGATTAATAGTGTTTATAACACTTAATCTCTCATCGTTATAATTAAACAAATATTAAGAATGTCTATTATATTCTTATATTGACATGACTGTAAGAGTTATCCTTAGTGTTCTTTTAATTTTAATAATAAAGGTTCTTCTTATATTTATAATAAAGAAGGATCTTAAAGGATGATCTTCCTTTAGTAATGTTGATGAGGATCACTCTTATAGTGATAAGAATATAATAATCTTAGTGTTCCTTTATGATAATGAAGAATTAATACAGTTAAAACCAACACTTAACCCTTCATCTAAAAAAATTATCTGTTTTAAAGTACTATTTTCGACTCAAATAAGAATTTTACACTCAAAACTAACCAAATTTTAGCATAACTCATGCACAAATTCACTTTTAAAGTTTATCTCCAATCTCGAGTAAGCTTAAAAAAGGGGAGGAGGAAGAATTCTATTAAACTAAAGCATTAATTATTAAAGATTCTATTAAACTAAAATGAAAACTTACAAAAAAAAGATGAGAAAATCCGCCAAGTGTCTTAATTTTTAGCACTATATTGTGTCAGAAGCATAAACAAATAGCAAAGCACGGTTTTATATCATCAAAATAAGAAGTTATAATTGAAACGGCGGAAATCATCGAATTTAGAGAAGATGAAAGTAGAACTACACCGGAACAGTGCATATAAGGAGGAAAAATTACAAGGTGAGATAGAAAAAACTCTAATTGATTTACAATATCTAAGAACACACCTAAAAGAACGAAAACCTCTAAAGACACTTTCTCTGCCAAAGTCGATTGCTGAAAATATCCCAACACGTGATAGGGANTTTAACATGGAAAAAGGAAGTGTACTGTACTGTACATTTTTAAACATTGAGAAAAGAAATAGAGAAAAAGTTTTCTCCAATTTTTAAATATTATTAAAGTGAAAGTTTAAAAATCTTAATCTTTTAGGAGGGATGAAACATTTCTTATATATATATATATGTATTATATAGGATATTATATTATAGCCTTAGGCTGCTTTGTTTTCAATCAAAGAAGGGAGTCGAAGAAACTATATATATATATAAGTAAAATGATACATAAAATTGCAATTTAAAAATCAATGGCAGAAATTCCTTTTTTTTTATTCTATCCTCTTCTTTTTGGGGTATTTTTGTTATTTTTTTCTGTTATTTTTATAATTCCCGAGGATGTAAAAATGCATATTTCCGTCCCATTTACGTATTTGCTTTCAAAATCTGATCATTTATCCATCATCTTGAACGATTTTTTCTTTATTTAAGAAGAGGGGAAAAAGAAGAGAAAGAGGAAAATATTTTTCTAATATTTCTTCTTTGACTTGTAGACAAGATAAAAATTTATTCACTCTATTTAAGTTGCACGCTTCTCTCTTCTTCTTCTTCTCTTTAGATAATCTTCATTTGTGTAAGAGCTTGCCACAATTCTAAACCAAGTTTTCTTCTTCTTAATATAAATAAAAAGTTTGTTACATTCACTTAACATGGTGGGATGACTTTCAAATAATACGTTCTCGCGCGCGTATCTCACACCCCTCTACTCGTAACTGAAGTCTGGATAATATAAACAAAGGGATGTGCATCATAAATTATGGTTTACGGTGCAAATTTTTCGAAAAGTGAGTTTGCTAAGCTCGGTTCTTTCGTCTCGATCAATGAGAGAGGGAGAGAGGTAGCCATCTTTGAAGTAAACTTCTCCCGAGGCTACACACTTCTCATTTCCTCTCCCATCGACTGATCACCCCTTCTAGTTGATTACAGAGGTTGTGATTCCCTAGAAATTTTAATGAACGTCTGTAAGTTTGATAAAGGCATCTAAAACAGTTACGTGTGGTAATTCGATATCCTCCATCAAAACAGTGAAAAACATTTTAGTAACCTGCAAACTGCTCAATTTATAGAGGGATGAATGATATATATATAGGAGGAGTAGAGTGAAGGGGATGGCAAATAAATAAGTCCAATTACAAAAATGTCATGGAGAAAAGTAATGGTGGAAGGTTGGAACATTACGGACGGCGAAATGACCCAATAAAGATCCCTCAGTTAGCCCCATCACGTCATAAGGTGGTTGTAATATCCGGCAAGACGACTGAAGGTGGTTTGGACACCCCGGGACGTGTCAGGAAGGGCGAAGACGACTCTCCTGTCGTTGCGCCCTACTTAATGGCCGGTTCCTTTTTAATTAGATTGCACCAAACAAATAGTGGATGTGCGGTAAGGAATAGGATTAGCCGTACGGACAATAGGATTAGCAAGACGGAATGACTCAGGGTTCTACCTCTAATGATGCGCTATAATGACCTCTGTAACGGCATCTCCACGTGGACATTGACGTTACCGTCACCAGTCAAAGATTGACTCGAGATTTACTTCACGCTATACGTATATAAGCTCGTTTATTCTATCTTTAAATAGCAATTTTCTTGTCGAGAATTAAGAAAAATCGATAAAATATCTCCACTTATTAATCTCTAGTCAAACACGTGGTTAGACTGGGGGGGGGTAGCGCTTAGAATTTGTTTTGTTTCCGCTCTCGCTGCTCACTCCACAACAATCAGACTGCGATCATTGTTCTTATAGCGCTATTTCAATCTTCTAAATCTTATTACTATCCTCTCACTAGTATTAGAAGCACTTCTGTCCTTACACGAGGTGACACAAGCTCACTTTCCTGTCTATTATTTGTGTCAATCCTGATTTTCTTATTCCAAGCTGCTTCTTTCTGTCAGGTGAATGACGAGCTGTTTACCCTGGTGCTTCGTTTCAACTCCCCGAGGCGTAGAATCCATCAGATTCGACTGAAATATTTAATACCAGAAATTTTCTTACGAATGGACGTGAAATATTAAGTAGGATCGTGATGCTTAAGTGGATCCCAGGTGACTAAAGGTGTCTGTTAATTAAATGGAGTCTGTTGAATTCCTTTTCCAAAGTTTAAAATGTTTGCCTATTGTGTTAAACTGTCTCACTATAATAATTTATCCTATACATTCGCTTAAAGATAAACCAATTGAAACCTCGAAAACTGTCACAACAACTAAGTTCCCTTTTAAAAATCCATAATAGGAGCATTTATGGTTCTCGACTATTGTTTGAAAGGTAAAATATCCCTCTACGGTGACGTTTACTTGAAAGATAAATATATTTACATCAATAAAAAAATCTTTTACATTTATTTTTATTGATAAAACATTGTGTAGTTTTATCATTTATAACTTACATTCATTTATTCTCTTTAAAATCTATAAATATTTTTGCTTAAATTATAAAAAATTTCACGCTTTTTTTAGTAAGCTTGGAGAAATGTGTTAAAATCTAATATAAACGGAAACTTCTTGACGTTTTTAATTAATTTTATAACGTTCAAATGATTATTTTTATAATTTTTTTCGTGATTATTAAGTTAAAAAACGAAAACAATGAGTTAGAGAATTGTATCGAATTATAGTTTAAAGAAACGTAAAGAGGATTCTAAGAGACGAGTAAAAGGATAAGAAGGATAAAAGTAGTTTTCTTGAACGGAAATTACGTACATTTTTAGTTTAAAATTCGTTCTATAATTGACTAAATCGTGTTTAATATGAGCTAGAGGAGGAAAACATATTTACAAAGGGGTACGGAACGAAAAGAAATGTTCTGATCTTTATATATCTTCCATTGGAAGATAATGACAGGTAGAAAGTGGAGAACGTGTCAGTCTTGTTTGTTCGTCAAACACTTTTACCACTAACTATTACAGTGAGTCAGAAGACGACCACTAGAGGGGTTGACAAAAATCATTTCCGTTCTTTCGGGCCGCGTCACGTGACCCCGGCGACGTCGACGACGTCGAACACGACGTCATCGAGCCGCTTCATTAAGGTAAGTAAAGCACCTCCCTCTCTAGGTTACGAGTAAATATTGAAGCAGCGCATTTCATTTTGTTTCGCTTACCGTTACGAAAAGGCGTTTCACCGCTCGGTTTCTCTCACTTAATTTTCTTTGAAACCCTTTAAAATTTTCTTAACAACCGTCCTGTAGTCGATTTATATTAAACTAAGCGATTAATTTATGTCTTCTCTTTGATCTTTCCACATCGTAAACAATATGGCGACCTTCTGTTAGTGGAAAAAGTAGAAAAATCGAGGTTATCTCGTCTAGGAAATTAATGACCTAAGTGGCACGAGGTCCTCTTCGGTAGAAGATAATTATAGCTTTTCTTAGATGTAAAGAACTAGAAGAGAGAGAAAGAGAAAGAGAGATACGAGCTGCTGAAGGATAAGAAATTAAAAAACAAAAATTCCATTTTCTTCATCTCTGATTGAAAATATTCATAATTTCCTTTATCTTATTATCTAAAAGTTCTCCTTTTTTAAAAATAATTTATGCATTTATAAAGAAAAATATTGATAAAAGAACTCGAAAGCTATACCTTTTACAGCTTTAGAATTGCACTTTTGCAAAGATTTTAGCAGAAAATACTTCAAGGTTACACTCCCACACTTTTAAATTTGCAGTTTGCACTTTTATAAAGAAGTAATTCTCTAAAAACACTTAAAATTTACATCTCCACACATTTGATGCGCAACTTTATAATCGAAATTTATTAATTTACCAAGCAGAAATTTGCTAAAAAACGCCTCAAAGTTGCACTCTTTGCAAGCGAAAGCATCCTAAAAAAAAAAAAACATTATAAATATAGAAAAATTGCATTCTACTTTTATCTTGTATCGAATTAATAACGATTTTTTTAAGCTGCAACGTCACTTCATCAAATGGGACACATAAAAATGTAAGTTACAAGACAGATAAATAAATAAATAAATAAAAATATAACCAGTGTCGATGCGTTATCACAAGAGAAAGTAACTAAAGAAGAGTAACGTAACACGCCTAAAAATAGAAACTGTAATATTTCTAAGTCAAAATTCTAGTAGAGTTACCATAAGTTTTCTGTAAAAAGGCACCCAATATATATATATATATATATATATATATATTTCTTTTCTGGCAAGCGTGCCCTTTAGCAATATGGCCACATCATCATCCTTCTACCATTGTGAAATCTTCGCTTTGCATTCTATTGTCGGCTTATCAATATTTCACTTTCTTGTCACCAGAGGTCAGCACGTTTCATCGTCCGGCGTGATTCATGACGTCACGTGAGCCAGAGATGTCGATGGTTCTCTCACCATTTAAAAAAAAAATGGGGGAATAAAAAGTAATTTTAAGTGGATTAACTCGAAGATAACTTTATTAAACTTTTCATAATAAATTTATAATTGTTTTGGCCATTAAATTAGATATAAAAGGTAGTTAATTAACAAGGTATATAGAGTTTTAGCGGGTGTTTAGTAGTGGTTCATTTGAATGGGATGGCAAACGTTCTCTCGCTCTTCTTGGTATTCCGAGCTCGGAAATGCTATTGTAGCAAAGTGTGAGAAAAGCCAATAATACAGAAAAGCTATAATATCGAGTCTGACTACGAATAACTCGGAGAAGAGAATGCGGTGAGCATACTCGAAAGGGGAGGAAGAAGGCAATTAATTCCTCTAACCAAACTGGATTCTCTATCTCTTACAACCCTACAAAAACCCATAAAAATATATATAATTATCGAATATACTGGCATTAAAATAGGCAGAATGCAGCATATAACACGGGGCTCGATTATGCATAGAGCAGAGAGCAAATTTGGGTGGAGTACTTTCGAAACTTATCCTTGGTCATTGACATAGCAGCTGGCTTGATATCCGAATGGGCGTTGGGAAAGAAGTCATGCAAACGACAGATTAGACTTGGAAGCTCCTTTGCCAATGACACGAAGTGGGTGGGGGAAAGTGTGAAGCTTGCAGTGATTACGATGAGCTTTTCTCACGTTTACTTCGTTTACGACCTATTTATAAACGTGTAAGAACCCGAGCTTCTATCTAAATTATATAATCTCCACTTTTATAAACATTTCCCTTCCTTGTAACTCTCTATTTTTCTTTTTTTCTTTTTTTTTTTAAATATATAAAATCGAATCGGTTAGAGTTTCTAATTTACCTCCTCCTCCTCCTCTTCTTCTTCTCCCTCATCTTTTTTTTCCATATACAAAACGGTATCTTCTATTCCCTGGACGATTTCTGTCCAAAGTAATTCCATCTTCCTCTTCGATCTAAAAATTTCTCTTTCTATATTTCTTTTTCTTTGTCTTTTTTTTTTTTAAATAAGAGAGAAAAACTTTGTTTTCGCAAGAGACATATATATAAAGTTTGCCACATAACTTTTTCCGAGTTAAAAATCGTCCAACTAAATGGACAACACCAGGTTTAAATTAGGGTGGATCACCTATCTGAAAAACGAGCTACGATCAGGAAGTGAGCACCGTTGCAACTTGACACTTTCTGACTCCGACTTTAGTGGCCCTTGGGGACTCTAGCACCAAAAGAATAAGAATTGAGAAGGTAGAGAATAGAGAATTCTCTCTTCTCTCGGGCAAAGATGCCGTCTGACAACTTCTTTCTTATTCTTTGCTCTCCTTCTTCCCTTTTCTTTTCCTTCTTTTGATCTGTCCTACTTACAGAACGGCTTCGTTTTGTATCCTTTAAACTAGTCGACTCCTAGCAATTTTCGGGCCACAAATTGATAGAGATATTGGTAGAAACTTATTAAGAATAATCATCGAATCGGTTATGTAATTAAGAGGAAACTAATCGCTAGGAAACGAATGAATATAACAAATCATTAAATTAAATTAAGAGAGAGAGAAAATAAATTATTAAATCGTTTCGTACAAAATAAAAGATTATGTTCGCCGTGAAATTAAACTGTTTTGTTTCGGAGAAATATATTTAATAATTAAAATAATATTCGATTTAATCATTAAAGTTTTTCTATTTTTTTTTTCCTTATTTCTTCGCGTGTTTTTGAAATAATCTTAATTCCGCTTCGTTTAAAAATGACCAAAACTATTAATTATCACATTAAAAATACATTCGGATGTTTGTATATTACTAGAATTATTAATTATCTGCCTTAAAAAATAGAAAAATTTACCATTTTAAAGCACATTTTTATATAAGGAGCGACTTTATCAACGTTCGATGGAGATAATGAAGCGATTACGCTGTTTTTTTTAATAGCTAAAAATACAGTTTTAGTTCCTGCACCTTCTTTGTGTAATTCGTCTGTTCATTTGTCTACCCAAAAATTTTCTAAGAAATTAAAAGTATTGAATTAGTATAGTGAGCGGGAGTTCTCCCACATCATTATCCTTCGTACTATAACTACAAATTTATGATCAAATAAATTAATTATCATATTAAAATACATTCTAGCGTTTGTATATTAGTAGAATTATTAATTATTTTTCTTAAAAGTAGACGAATTTACCATTTAAAAGATTATATTAATGTAAAGAACGACTTTATGAACGTTTTTTGTTAGTGATTAAGCGAGTATGTTGTCATCTCTTTTGCTTTAATGGTTAAAAATTAAATTTCTATGTATATTTTCCCTCTTCATATATTCGTCTGTTCGTTTGTCTAGTCACAAATTTTCTAAAAGCATTGAGTCAATTCAGTTTTGTGAAGGAGTTCTCCCACATCATCACCCTCGTTCTATAGCTTAAAATTTCATTTTTGTATAGGTTATAACTACGATTGAAGGCCAAAATTATGCAAAAAATTGCATTTTTTACGAGAAAAGTTTAGTCTCAACTGTAATAAAATATTTGAAATTTAATTGACACGAAATGCAACTTTGTATAAAGACATTTCTTTATAGAAAGTTGCATTTGTTTTTCATATCCCATGCAACTTTCTTTATACAAAGTTGCATTGCACATTTATTCATTTATTAATTTTATAACGAAATAAATATAAAATTAAAACTAATCTAAATTAGTTTAAGATTTATTACAGTAAACATAGATTTATATACGATCTTTCGATGTTTATCCTGTCTCGTTACTGACTCCATCTATATTTTATAATATCGGAAGGACGATCGCGCAGTATGTCAACAAATTTACTCTTACAACTTTACACAATGTGACAAAATCTTAAACTAAATTTGTTTATTTAACAAACTTTAACTCCGTCAGAAAAAGAGTAATACTTTAAACTTTCAAAGGAATAATGCTTAGATAATGCAGAGTTTCCAAGAGATGATGCCATGACAATGCCTTGTTTTCTAGATAATAACGCTTTGATTTACAAGGGAGTGACGCTTCAAAAAACGTTTTGATTTTCAAAGGAGTAATATTTCGAGAATGCTTATTTTACAAGAGTATAAATGCTTAATTAATATCCCATTTCTAATAGTGTGACGCTTAGATAAAGTCCCACTTTCAAGGATTGTAACACAGGTAATGCTCCATTTTCAAGAGCGTTATGCTTGGCCAACGCTCCATTTTCCAAGAATGCGCCATTATTTAAAAGCGTAACGCTTAGAAAACGCCCAATTATCCAAGAGTGTAACGCTTAGATAATGCCCCCATGTTCGACAGACTAGTTCTTAGCTAAACTTTATTTTCTAAAGGACTAATGTTTTCCGAATCCTTACGTTTTAAGGAGTAACAAGCCGAATCCCCATTTTCAAAGGAGTAACACACAAAATTTTCCTAATTTCCAAGCATTTTAAACATTCATTTACTCCCATTTTATATTAATTATCTCATAATTATTAAAAAGCATGTATATAGAATTATTTTTCAGATATAAACATCTTATTTTTAATTTGTTTCGAAGTAAAAAAAAGAGGGGAAAGAACATTTTCCGAACAAGCTAAAGAGATGTCTGACAAGGAAATTTATAGTTTATAAATCGCATCGGGCGGGTTAGTAATCTTACCAAAGGTGTATTTAACTTAGAGGTTTGTCTGATCTGAAAATGATCCAGCAAATCTTATAAGAAATGGATGGAAAGGAAGATAAATAACTTGTAGATACCGTGATTTGAAAGATGCGAACGTTCTCTCTTTATCAATTGATTGGAAAAAGTCGACATTTCGATCGACTTTTTTATATAAAAGATAGTGGAAAAAGTGACGTAACTCGAGTTTACGACGTAAAATTTAAGTTATTATAACTATAATTGGGTTAGGATACGGTAGAAGAGTGTATTTTTACTCATGAGACGAGAAGAAAATCCACGATCAAGCTGTTTGTGCCAATACGAAGTTGTCCATTTAGTTAAGCAATGCAATTGTCTCAAAGTATATCTAATTGTTGTCTTCTAGACGTGATGTTTCTCTTAACCCCTTCCAGACTCAGCAGGTGAAGTCATATCTATGGTGTGCTAATTAGTCAAGGGAATTCCTTTTGTCCACAACAAGAGTCATGAATGTGATTGAACCTGATGGTTGCAAAGGTTTCTGCTCTAGTGTCTCTGCGGAGCCTCGGGCAACAACAATCTAATTTCTGAGTTGGAGATTAGGCCTTGTCACTTTAGGGGGTAGGGGGCCTCCGAGACCAGACTATTTGCACTCTGCGGCTGCGGAGGGCGGTCAGCAAACACGCTTCTACCTAGCCCGGGGTTAAAGTGGCCACGACGCTCCCTCTAATTGTGTTTCTCTGTCAGACAGTTGTAAAACTCTTTTCGTTTATTCGATTCTACAAAAAAACACCTGTGAACGTTAAAAAGGATTTTTGTCATCCTCTCGACAAGATTCTTCTTCACTTTTCTTGGTGATGAGGAGCGAAGGATGCTGCAGACTGCTCTTTCTTTCTTCTCTTTCTCTCATCTCTCCTCTCCAATTTACTCCAAATTTTTTTTACTTTTTGAATAAATAATAGTAAATAATCTACATAAATATAATTAATAAATTAAAAAAATACTTCTTTAATTTCTAAAAAAAAAGTTAACTTCATCAATTATGCTAAATGGGCCAAACTTGGGCTAAGTACGGACTAAACATCAATCAATTAGTATGTAGCTTTAATTATACAAAGAAAATAAATATTTCTACCATAAAACCCTTGATTTATACAAAATAAAATGGAATTAAACAAATGAGAAAATGCAAATACACGAAAAAATAAATAAAGGATGGGAAAAAGGGGAGCGAAATAAGAGAGCGAACACAAATAAATGTAGGGAAAAAAAGGAAAAAAAAATGGAGAATTTCTAATTCTTAAAACACGAAACAAAAATTATTTTAGGAAAATGAAACCGATCGAAAATGAATAAATTAATATATATAAAAATTTCAAGGTAGACGTAAAGAGAATTATCGAAAAAAGGTCAATATGGCCGACTTCACGTTACATTTATATATATACATATTGATCCCGAGATAAATTAATTTTAGAAAATGAAAACCGGATTAGTCTACCAAATTAATAGTACATTTAAGCTTATGTAAGAGGATATTTCTTTTTTATTTTCTCATTCTCTCCCTCCTGTCTCTGCCTTTTTTTTTTTCTTTTTTTTTTTTGGAGGTAGCAAAACGAAGGGCTGAATACCACCCAACATTAGCTAGATCGATACTTTGCGATCAGCCACGCGTCGATAGGGTGGGTGAAAAAGTGAGTTGGGTGTGTCTATTGTCTATTTATAGTGTTGTATTAATGGAGAGAGAGAGTCGTAGCTTGAACTAAATGCTGAAACTTACTAAATTAGTTTGCGGGGGGTTTGCTCGCTAAATACTCAAACCCACTGTTCTAAATTGTTGTTTACCGGATAATTTCTTTATTTTTTATCTGATTAATCGTGTTTAATTATCCGATTTTCTACCTCCTTCGTCATTTATAACACGATTAATCATCGGATATTACATTCCGTTTATGGGTGGTTCGGGGTGTAAGCTCTATAAGTGAATGTTAGACAAACTTTAATTTTCTCGCGTTATTTGGCATTTTGGCTCCTCTTAAGAAAGTTTTAACAAGAATTTAAGTTTATAAAATAAATTTTAGCTTCGTTTACATTCGATTTACTCAAAATTAACTGTTATATACGCCGGGAAGATTCTTTTTTTTTTTAGGTTAGAAAGGGAAGGTTTAAAAAATGGCGTTTAAATGATATTATAAAAGGATTTTTAGAATTTATATCGCTTGGAAAATTTATTTTGTAAGTTTAATTAGGATTGGCGAAGTATATCCATTTAGTATTAATCAAGTTTTCCTAAAAATAAATTAAGGTCGCGCAGTTAATGTGGCGTAAGTTTAGACAAAAGAGAAGAGAGTGTCGGATGCAGTCTATTAGATGTGTAGAGTTTGAAGTTTTCTACATTAGAGAGGAAGAAAGACGAGAGAAATTCTTTAAAAAATTGCAAAAAAATATGAGAGAAATTAATCTTAAAAATCTAAATTAACTCCCAAACTATTATTTAATTGAGAAAACTAAAAGCAAACAGAGGGGGGGAGACTGCTTCAGAGTGACGTGTGACGTCTTCGACCAATCGAAGAAAGAGACATAAGAGAAATTTTTATATAAAAGTAACTTTTATTGGAACTGTTCTTTAATTATCTAACTAGATCGGTCGGATCGTGTGACACACACACACACACACACACATACACTTCGACCAAAAGTAGTCACGAAGTCGACAATTCACCAATTTGGTCGCTATGGTAACAGTGACGCTACATACACAATACGAATAGGAAAAGAACACAATAGATGGGTCACGTGATTAGGCGCCAGGTGTATGACGGGTAATTGGACAAAGATATTGTATCCCCGGGTGGATGGAGAGACACAAAAAGAGCATCTCCCTCTTTCACTTCTCACTCGTTGACTGGTGCGTTTCTAGAATAAATTGTTAAGAAATTTTTATTTTTATATCTTTTCTCTTACTTTTCGCCGCGTTTCTCTAACTTCTGGTCTACTCGTTTCGCGTGTAAATTTGGGGGGGAATGGAGCAGGTCACGTGATCGCAGAACCGAAAGGAACAATACGTCACGGAACGATGGCAGCGTTTATAATAGGACATCAAATATTTATAGAGAAAGCCGAGAGAAAGAAAATAAATGACTTTTAAAATTTTTAAGATAAAAATTAAGGTCATCTACTCCAGTTAAGAGTGAAGAAAGTGAATAGAGTTAGCTATAAATATCATAATATTGATCTATAAGTTAGATGGACGCAGATGGTTACTTCAGTTATATTACTAATCTGGACTTAGAAGATTCTATGCTAAAAATCTTTCCTATTTTTTCCTGTATTACTCTTACAAATATTCAAAATTACCTAAGCAAAGTTTAAAGAATTTATCCGCATTCGAACTTTTCAATCTTTTATCAAAAGGGGGGGGTTAAAATAAGAGATTTTGTTAGTAGGAAAACCTTCGACTCTAGAGGATTTTTTGTTTTTTTAAAATATTTTACCACTCCTACGTTTCTTCCGATGATAATATTGAAATTTTTGCATATTGAGCTCGATATTTCTCCGTTTATCTCTTAGTATACGAATTACATTTTTGAATATTTTCTTCTAAGTTTTTGAAAACTTTTTCTTTGTATTTTTCTCGGGGGAATTCCTATAAAAAAAAATTGCTATTTTCTTCACTTTTTTTGACGATTTAAGATAATTTATTTATATTTAAAGCTTGTAGAATGATTTCGTTTTAAATTCGGGACGAATAAATATAATTTAAACGTTAGAAAACGCATAAACTTACACGAAACAATCGTATTTTATGAGTGGAGAGAGACTAACATCTGCGTATAAATATATATTCGTAATTTAATCAAATATTCGTAATTTAAAATCAGGACATTTTTAGAGAAATATAAATAATTTTAAGCGATAAAAACTCTCCAAAATTTACAACAAATTACAATAAAAATCAATTTAAAAAAAAACTTTTCCAACTTTAAGAAGCGTACAGTGAAGTGGGACGTTAAGTCATACCTCACATTCGGATGAATTATTGTCATATTCTGAATATTTAGAAGGTCGTTTATCAGAATTTACAGAAAAAAATTGGAGAAATTTTTATAAGTCATTAATTAGAATGCTATATAAGTAACGTTCCCTCTTTATTTTGACGTCCATAGATTAAAATAGTAATCTCTCTGCATCCAATTTCATCTTCCTCATCCGCATCACACTTTCATCATTTTCTATCCATCTTCCTAGTAAATATTCACTTAATGTCAGCTATTTTAATTAAGGAAAAATAGATAAAGCATCAACTTTCATCATCCAAATTTTTAAAATTGATCTTTTAAAGGGGACGATCTTTACACAAGATGAATTAGTTCTTTTGTAATTTCTTAAAATAGAACAAAATCAATTGGCGAAGATAACGGTTCCGGAACGGATTCTACTCTAATTTTAGATAGAATTATAGGAGTTTATAACCTTAAAAATGCGTAGAAAGTGGATTAAATGCTAAAGATGGAATCGATATCAGCGTCAGAAACTCTCTTAAATCATTATTCCATAGTCTAATCAGGGGTTGCCATCGTTATTTACATCCAAGCACTACCTCCATATTTATTGAGTGGCTTATCTTGCTGCAGGAACCAGGATAATAAAGAAAGGAACGAGAAGAGGAGAGAGAGTAGGAAAGATAATAGAGCTAGAGGACTTGACCCAGAACGCGCAATTCCGCATCTCCCCTTCTCTACGGGGAACTATGCTTCGTCTAACAATAGTCAAGATTTATTGTTGAACTAGCAGATGAAACACATTAGCCAATTTTTGATGTATGGAATTGAGCCGACAGTAACCGTGTCCACATTCTATGAATATTTATGATGGAAAGACTACCTTGTTTAGTATGAACGCTAACCTGATTTTGTTTCTGAACGTATACACAAAGCTCTTTTATTAGCAACATAAATCTATGATGCTGCTCTTCTTCCCACCTCTCCTTATATACAGACGATGGATTATAAGCTTACTCTCTATCACATTCTACTTTATATATATATAAACTTTCTTTTATAACTTAGTTTTAATTATAAAAAAGTAAACAAAATACACTGTTTTACAAGAAATAATGTTAAGTTTTTACATCAAATATGCTAGAAATTTAACAGAATAGATCCGTGATGGCCTCCTTTCCACCTCTCTCTATATAGAGACAATGGGTTATAAGGTCGCTTTATTTTCATAATATAACTTTCTTTAAGTTATAAATTATTTTTAATTATAGATCAAAGTTTAAATAGCAACGTTTTACACAAAAATTAGAAGGATTTCTTCCTCTTCCTGTTAAAAAAAAAACGGTTATAATAAGGATGTTCTTCAATTTTGCTGTTCCATTGACGAAGGAGTAGATTTTTGTATAAATTTACATAAAATATATCATTATTATTCTTTATTATAACAAAAAAATTTAAGATTTTGATGTGGAATTAGCTATTTTTTTCGAATTTCGTTCATATACCATAGATCCAAATTCGGTTTTAATTGAAATCAGCATTCTTTCTTTTAATTAAAATCGTCTCATTTTTATTCATTCCGAATTTATCTTTAAGCAATTAAACTCAGCAGTTTATTTTGTCACAAGTTATTTTCATGGAGGAAGAAGAAGAAGAAGAGGAGGAGGAAGGAAGGAGAGAAGATTCTGCAGCTTAAACAATTACATCAATCAGCATCTTCGGAGAGTCTTTATAGCTAGCCATATATTTTAAAAACAACTTGGCGAAAAGTTTGCATAATATGACGAAGAGGTGCGTAAAACATTAAAGTTTTTTTTTTTTTAGAAAAAAGGGGAAATCTTAAAAGTTTACCGTTCATTCGTTGAACATTAAGTTTGTCGAGAATTTTTACACGATGCGAGCTATCAACGACGTCGGTGGCACATTCACTCGAGGTGACAAGAAGAAAGTATGCCTCTTTTGTTCCGTTTTAATGGCTGTATTCAGTGGAGTAATGGTAAGTTTAGAGTCGTTCTATGTCCTCGTAGACATTATCCAATCTCCTGGGTGACAACAAGCGTCCGTCCTATTTGTAAATGCATCAGTTCGATGCACAAGAGAATAGCAAAACTCAGTCGTTTATCTTCTAAATTAAATTTTACTCGACTACAAAAAGACGCAAGGCTTGGAGAACAAGAAAGTACAGTTATTTAATTGTCTATCTAGAGATGCCTTTCTGTCGAGTGATTGTATTATTGGTCGACACCGTCTCTACTACAATTGCATTCGACTCGTTTTATTAACCATTGGCGAGAAGAAGGATGATAAGAAGAAGTATATATATAATACAATTCTTTAATTACGTTTCTTTTATTCTACGGAAAAATTTATTTTTTGGTTAATTTTTCGCATGGTTCCTTTCTTCCTACTTTGTTTAATTTATAAGTTTGAATTTTTGCCATTATTCATGGTGAGTCGAATGATGATGCTGCTGCCGTCGCTGCTGCTCTGCAGCATCTCTAGATATTTCTATTCTCTTGGGGGAAAAAATTAGCATCTGTCTGATGTATGGTTATGCCTCGCTCATATTTGGAGAAAGAGCCCGGGGTCATTCACTACATTGATTTGCTTCTTGATATTAAAGTCCTTGCTCATTGTCTATCCCTCGACAACGAATGGAATTAACATTCTCGACTCGAGATACCCCCTCACTCCAATGGCTCCTCCGCATGTTTGCTAGTCATAAAAAGAAATGCAGACGGAGTAATGCTGCTTAAAACTGCTATCTGCAAGAAAGATATTTTATTCTAACTCAATTCGTTATAAGCTTTCACCGATCTATTCTTCTCCACTCGTTGGAATGCATTCTCCTCACCATAGTAGAGGAAACTTTTTCCCTTATGTTTATGAAATTTTACGCCCAAACAGGGTCCTACATCGTGTGCATAGTTAAAAGATAGAAACCATCAGACATTCTAAACAACCATTTTCTCGATTTTATTATTGAAGCAGTAAGAACTACAAACGTTTTCGCTATAAACTGTCTGGGAGCTTTGGGGGAACGTTATGTAAATTTATAACTTTCTGTCACATTTATGTTCTTCTAGGAAAAGAGAAAAACTTATTCCTTATTCTTCTACATCTTTTAAACTTATGAATAGCACAACTTAGTAAATATATATATATATATTCTAAAAACATAATTTAAAAAATAAGAAACTATTTTCTTCCTGTCAAGAATTTAACATGTTGCTCTTGCTGCTCTCTTTGAAACAACTGTTTCTCCATAGAAAAGTGAATCTTATCTGAAGAGAAAAGAGAGATTTTACCTTAGAGAGATGGAGATAATTATATATATATAAATTTAGAAAATAATTATCTATATATATATTACATGAGTACACGCGGAAAGAGAATTGCTCTGTCGTCTTCTATATTTAAAGGGGGAAGAAATATGTAAAATTTATTTTAAAAATCTTTTGTTTTGTTTGATTTTCAATGAGATTAAATTTTATTTTCAAACGTCCATAGGCTTATATCGATTCTTCTTCTTTTCTTACGAGATTGTAAACTTTGTTTTTATCACAATGTGATCAAGATAAATGTATTTATCAAATATTCTTTATCAGAGGGAAGCTGTTTGACAAAACTTTCGAAATCACTTATTGATCGAGAGTAAACAGAAGAAAAAAAAAGGAATTTTTTTTGAGGGAAATAAAACAAAATATAACATTCTAAACAAATAGAATTCAATAAGAATAATTACAAGATTACAAGAAGAAAAATCTTTTTTTTTTATTATATTTTTATTCTTTGTATATCAAGTTATTTGATGCATTAAAGTGGTTTTTATATATTATCAAATTTAGAGTAAAATTAAATAAAAAAATTAGGGATAAGAAGGGGAAAAAACACAATAAAAATTCAATTAGATAGAGTAGTGAAGGGTAAAATTGAAAATATTTGTGTAATTTTTAATATATTTTCTATACTTTGCGGTTATTTTGATAAATAAAATACCTAAAAATTAGAGTTATAAGTAATTAGAGGTAAAGAAGTCGGTATTTTGATAAAAATAACAATGATTCAAAGCTGTATTTCTCGTCGATGATTGGATTCTCTTGGCATTTTTCTTCAATTTTCTACATTACTTTCAGTAAATAAGAGAGTGGCTCTTGTGTCAGAAACTTGATGAGAAGATAAGCTGTAGTATCAGATTTATTGCAGCTTGGATAGCAACAGCTGGCACGAGACGGTCTCAACGGACAGTTCAAGAGTGGATACTGTACAACTGTTCAAGGTAATGGTCACTCTTCGTCGTCTCTTCCAACAAAAGGTCAAGTGGGGCAAGAATACTTTAAACACGAACCGTTATTTATAGAAGTATTAAAACACTCGACCACAGCTGACGCTTTGGATAAGTCACATACTCTCGTGCCAATTTATGTACTAAAGGTTAAGTAAGTAAAGTTAAACAAGGAGAAACTGTGTCGACTCAGAGAAAATCTCCTATATTTTATGTATTAGCACTAAACATTTCTAAATTCTATTAATCAGGACAGTTATTCACCTTTCGAATCGTCTAAATTGGACCATGTGTATGATATTATTGGATGTATTCAAATGGGATCTCTGGAAAAATAAATATATTCAGAACTAGAATAAACATCCTCATACCAATCAATATCCTCATTAATTAGGTAGTATTCTAACTCATACTGCGCTTTTTTTCCTCATCAAAGTAAATTAAAACGTAGAAAAAAGGGAGGGAATTCATTCCCTAATGAGCTGCAGCGGCGTGCAACCACCAATCTTTCCAATAAAATTTACACTGTTCAATATTCCGTAAGAGTAGAGATGTAACTTTAGCATCGTTTAGAGAGAAGAAACTTGATTCTGATGCAGAAAGTAGCTACAGAGGTCAGCTGGATGGACGGTGAGTAAGCAGAAGGGTCCGTGCAACACAAGACAATTAAACCAATTCCCTAGAGATGGGACTATAATGAGTTTCGGCAAGATGGTGATAGTGGCTTGTGTTACACGTTGGTCTTCTTCTCTTCGCTTTGTTTAAATCGACTTTTCGTTCTTCATCTTATAAAAGACCCAATTACGAATCCTATTTTTCTTTCTCTTAAGAATAACACCTCTTCATCATGGGTGACCATTAGGATAAACCCCGTAGACGAGTCGTCTGTGAGAAGAATTTCTATTATTTTATAATTATATAAAGCCTCATTCAGTGTAGAAATACTGAAATGTAGAAAGTTAACATACCTCTATAAGTAATACGCTGTTTTTTTATTGGTTAATGCGTTTCGTGCATGTTAAAACTAGAAGAATTTGTTAACACCTCATAAATTTTCTTGCTCTTTTTTAAAAGGAAAGTAAGAGCTTTTCCTAAAAAAAATTTACATAAAATTGAAGAAACATAAAGCGTTATCGGATTATACAGCTTGTATCGTCACAGAATGATCAAAATCTGTATGAAAGAGGCATCAACAGTCATCCGTTTCCGCCCTTAACAAACTAATTAATAGAGTAGAATTATCTTCATCAGATGACAAAGTAATTACCCAGCAAGATGTTTCTCGTCCCCCTATCAATACATTATTAAGCACAGGGGTCCATCTATCGCCGCACCCCATCCGTGACGTCATGAGTGGTGCGTGACCGACACACCAGAGGTATCAAATTAATAAAGAGAGAGGGAGGGAGATATCATAAAAACTTCGCCACGTTTGGTACTTTGCGCAATTTTTTTATTTTTATTTTTTTTTTTTGGAAGATTTTTGCTTCTGATTCGATATTTTGCAAAGGTGCTCGAATGGAAGAGGACCAGGCGTAACATTGATAGCAGGTGGTGCAACGTTGCCTCAATCGTTTGGCAAACAGACACGTATGGATCTTCCTTTACTGAACGGTTGGATGGGAAGTGAAATATCGGTAGAGCACGATAAATATTTTACCGATATACCCGCTTTCACGTGTTTAGTCGGTTCGATATTACAGAATGTGACAGACACCAGCTGCGACCGATTCTCTCCCCTTTCTTTCCATTGATAATCTGCCATACCACTTTGATGTTACATCTGATGTCATCCCCGCTTCATTTTACCAATTTAATTGCTTATAATCTATTCACTTTAGTTTCTTATAGGCAAATTATTAAACTATAGAAAATCCAATCTTTTCTGTTAGAAAATACAAAATTTTTACAGTATAAATACTGTTAGATATGTAAATAATGCGTTATATCCGGTGAGATTTTAAGTTAAATTCAGCGAATTAATCGGAAAAATGATGATGATGATAATAGATTTTTGTAAGTTTCGGACAGACAAACGAAGAAACAAAAAACGGTTCAAGTTCTAAAAAGCAAGAATATATTATATAATATTCATATTCTTTCGAGTTTTATTCAAATCTTTAAATTTATTCAAGAAATTTTCGTTTGTAAAAATAAAAAAAAGGAGGTCATCTGTCATAACTGCCAATTTGTATACCGGAAAACATCACCCCAGTTCAAAATTCCGTGTTATTTTCATAAAAAAATTTAATTTTTCTGAATAAATTTGATATTTTAATAAAATTTCGAATCATAAGATAATAAAAGAAATAAATATTTACATAGGAAAAGGGAAGAGAATGAGGAATTTTCTTGTTTTTAAAGTTTATTAATTAGAAGAGGATGCGGAGGAATCATCAATAGATCATAACATTGGACGACATTGGTTTATCCATAGGACAACGTGACAGGTGCATTGACAATAAACACTGACACCAACTTGATTGATAAAGGCTTAAAGATAGTCGTCCACATCCCAAAGGAGCAGTTCTCATTCATTGCTCCGACAGCATCTTCTTGCTCAATCACAAAATGCGCTCTCTCTCTTACAAAGGATGCTTGTCTCCACATATTAATAATTCTTTTGCCAACAATTGCTTAATATTTTTCTCATTCGTCTTCTCTCTCTTAGGAAATTATATAAACGTTAACATCTATAATTAAATCTCTTCCTCTTAAAAAAAGATCTAAATATCCTGGTTCTTCAGCAAAAATTTCTTATTTATGTTTATTTTGATATAGATTTTTCAACAGATTATCACAATAATTAATAAGTGAAGTAGATTTAAATAAGTTTATTAAATTATTTATTCTTTAATCTTTTTTTTATATCGCAATCTCTTGGATTTAATTGGTCTTCTTTATCGATTATAGAATTTCTATAAATTGGTAAGTAGAAACTCAAGATAATTATAGAAAAATTCAGAGGATAATTGACAGAAATGAATTCAAATTATTAAAAAAAAATCGATTTTATCTTTTTATACTTTCATAAAATAATAAAATTTGATTTTATTTTAAAAATAGACTAAATCTAAAATAGGATTTGATTGGTGATAAGAAAGCCGATAATTTCGTGACGAAATTTTAAATCGACTAATCATAGAACCACTTCACATTTCTACTCTGCTAATTGGTTACACCAAATTTTAAATCGAGCAATTACAAAATTACTTTCAAACTTCCAAAGTGGTTGTTATTAATTGGTAAATTGAATGGTTACGTCAGATTTGAAATCGACCAATAGGAGAATCACTTTAAACTACAATTTTACTAATCAGTCAAGTTTTAAATCGACCAATCACGGAACCTCACTTAGATTTCATTTGAATAATTGCTGTAATTCCTTAGTTTCCGGAGGAGGATTTAATACCAGAAAACACACTAATTAAATCGAATCCTTAACACAAACATAGTTTAAAGTCTGGTCGTAGAAAGACAATCAATCAGATTTTCTATAATAATAAAAAAGAGATCTTATCATTGGACCGAAAATAATGCAAATAATCAAATTTCTTTGCGATTGGATAAGGTCGATGCAAAGAACTGATTAAAAAAACATGACGGTCGCCATGGGAACTCACGTAATTTCCCATAATGTCCGACGGTCGTGATTTATATTGTGTAAGAACGTATGCGATTGGACGAGGAAGCGGGTGACAATACCACGACTCACGACAGTTGCCATCAAATATTGATGCGGATGTCAAAGTAATTACACGTGTACGCCTTTCCTTCCCCCCCCGCTCGACTCTAGTTCTTCATGTCGACTCGAAAGACACCCCATCGACGTACACACCAATTAATATCTATCCACATCAAAAATTAATCATCAAAATAAAAGCTGGCATACTTGTCCCACTTCTGGTTTGGGTGTGAGAGGAAATGTATAATTGGAAGGGCGAGTGTGAGCATCACTATGACAAACCTTATATCTTTCTCCCTATTACACCCGATCCCTCTGTCAGAGGCTATAGAAGCAATGAGCATTCTCCTTGCAAGATGATATCACGCGAGAGGATGAGGGACTAGCATTGTCCATCTCGCAAAACATATCATATCAAGAGTCTTGACAGTCAAATCTCACTTCCAGTATTAGTTTGACAAGCGTGCTTTATTTCGTTTGGCTAAACAAAAACTTCTCTCTTCCTCCTCCTCCTCCTCCTCTTCGACTTCTCTCATCTCCAGCCTCCTCTAATCCCGATTAACAGCTCTTGATACACATCTTTTCTCTTTATTCTAAATGCGATTTTCTACTTTAATTGCCTTTCATTTCGTGACAATTAATTAATTTACTTATTATTCTTCCAATTGTCTAAAGTTTTACGGAGTATTTTGTTATAATTTCGGTTCTAAAGATTGTATCTAAAGTTTTTGTTTTGAGTAAAAATTATTTATTTAATAAATTTAATTTGAATTTATTTTTTAATTTTATTTATTATAAATTTTAAAAAAGTAACATCCTTTTCCCATTTTGAATCTTGCTCTTCGTCTTTCTTTATGGAGAAGACGCGTATTGATGAAGGGAAGTAAAAATTTGTTCCTTTTTATATATAAAAATATCAATTCTATTGTGAAATACATTTCCAAATCTATAAATCATCTAAAAATACATCCATTAAGAAGCAATTTTTTGAAACTTTATATAAAGCTTCCTAATCAGAAAACTTCTAAAAAAAACTTGGAACAAAGTCGGGGATTCCCTATAAACCGGGAATTTTTCCCTACAAGTCGTATCCTGCTTGGTTCTCATTTTCTTTATTGCTTTTTTTCCCCTCGATGTCATTCAGGTCACGTCTGGATCTAGATCCGACGGATAATGGACGCTAATTTGTCACGCCTGTCACGTGATTTGGACGACTTTGGTCAAAAAATGGTGTCGCGGTTTAGCCTTGATACGTTTCGGATTGGCAGCCATCTGGATTGTTTCCGTTTTGTCCCTTAATTTCCAACTTATACCGCACATATTCTCTTTTAACTCCAATTCGATTATTCATTGTTTGAAATGTGTAAACACAATTGTAGAAGCCCAAAGAGCAAATTTACAATCTTATCAATTCAATCTTGCCTTTTTAATTAAGAGCCTTTTTTAAAGTCGTTTAATTAGATAAACAAACCGTTAAAGTGATTTAGATAAGTAAATATACGGAGAAGAAGGATGGAGTTTTGCATCCTGCCACACAACACAAAACTTTATTTCCCGTACGTCACGTATAGTTTGCGTTAATATAAAAGTCTGTCACAGCAATGTGAGCCATCAGATGTTACAACTTATGTAAACGGACATACATCCTATCTCATCCTTCTTCACAACATTCGACGCTGTTATCCGATGCTCATTTAATTTTTCTTATTCCACGGCATCTTCTATTTGCCTATTTATTCTTTTTAAAACGGTTTCCTCCTCTTCCTCTTCCTTATTGTAATGAGGAAGAGGAAGAAGTGAAAAATAAATAAATAAATCTGGAATAATTGTAAAAATACGCGGGATTAAACACCATTTTTAGAACATCTCATATGTTTAGAGCTTATCTTAAAACCCAGTTGAGGCTGTTAGTATTCAATAACCATCCATGCATGTTGAAGTGTGAAAAAGAGATCGTATTTCACATCCTCTTGCTAAAAATCATCAGCCATTACAGGAATTTAGCCTTGCCTGTAGCCATTAGAGAGGAAAAAGATGATGAATATTTGGTAAATAATGTGTGACTACCAGCAAAACTGTCAGGAGAGACAATAATTGTGAGAGTTATGTACTATTCTCTGCTTATTTTCCGAGTAGATGCGGTAACCCGCAATATCTACATCTCTGAAGTGTACCATTAGCATTTTAATAGTGGAAGGGGAAGGCTGTTTTGGTAATCACTGACACTTATTATTATTTAGAGTGATGTTCTTATACATTCATAATAAAATAGCTTAAAATAATTAGCTATAAAAATAATAATTAACTTATAATTTATTTCTCCACTAAACTGATAGATCTTGGACTAACATATTTTCTGATTTTATACAGTTTTCGCGATTAAAATCTTGTCTTAGATGATAAAAGATTAGAATATTTTTCCTCCTAAAATGCCGTTTTAATTATAAAAATTACATTATTTTTATATTTATTTACTTGTTAAAAATTAAACGAGGTTGATTAGGATGATGATAAAGATGTTGCGGATATGATAATTCTTATTTAAAAATAAAAGATTATTAGAATTTTTATTGTAAAATTTAATTTTAATACTGAATATTTGGTATATTTATTTATTTTTCTATAGAAGAAAATAGTTATAAAAGTTGTGGAAAAGGCTACAGATGCAATAGTTCACGAAAAGAAAGTGAAAAATGTCTTATGGAAATTGTTATATTGACCGACTTCTCTAGAAAGTCCACATTAAAACAGATCCTGTTAGAACTTTGGGCAATACCGTCACGGCCAAGAAGAAAAAGGAAAAAAACCAGCACACTTATGGATTTGTACACTAATGTCTACACCTGGTGAATACTAACTGCTTATTGGTATAAGGGGGATGGTTTTCCATCACAGGACATAGGAAAGCACAACTTTTCTCCCTCTTCTCCGGACTATTCTGACAAAGATGGATCTGTCGTGTGCAAGTTTTTTCCCTCTTTTTTTCTCCCTTCTTCTTTCCACTCTACTTGCACGTGTCTAGCAAACATACCGACTGCTTTTTTCCCCCGACCTTTCTCTCTCAGAATACATTAACTCGACAGGCTGGAGTGTGTAATGAAAAGGTTGGACATAATGAGCAAGTTTCGCTGCAGACCACGAATTGGATATTCCTGGCTCTAACGATCGTTTAATCTGATATAGAACTGACTTATGATTATTACAACATCTCATACATAATTATATTTTAACGCCCTTTCCTATAATTTATATAAGAATTTATATTAGCGCGTGTTAGGATACTTTTGAATAAACGGATTTCAACGGATGCTGCCACGTTATAAAAAACTTTTTTGTTGTAGAAACTTTCATGTAAATCATGAAATAGATACAAGGATGTAAAATAAGTTGTAACATTCATTATACTAGCGTACAAAGTCAAAAATTTACTATCGACTTTATAAGAAGAATGGTATCTTTTAGCTAAATGTTAGCAGGGTTTACACCTCGGCCACGTGACATTTACAGGACCGCCTCGTCGTAAATTATAGCTTAAAACAACCAGTCGTTGTTGCTTTTTCTATAGCAACCGAGCTGTTAAACTTACATGTAAATAGGTAGTTTCTAAAAGAATACTTTTTTTATGTTCTTCCTATTAAAACTTGCAAAAAGACAAAGGAGAACGAGAGAGAACTCTTCCATAATAAAACTACTAACTAGTTACTTTTAATGATATAATTTTGTTACTGATTAAATTCATTGCCAAAATATGTTTATTATTTTGCTACATATTTTAATTTTACGAGTAACTTACTAAAATTAAGATTTTATGAGCGATTACTCTCTTTAACTTTCGAAATTGGATGTAGCCTTAAATGCAGCTTCTCCTTCTAACTCGGCTTCTCGATGGAGGAAGTATGATTTTCGGGAAACATGTAACTTAAAAAAATATTTAAAGGAAAGTCATAAAATTCTTTAAATTCTAGGTAAGTAATTGTATAAAAAAAATAGCATTAATATTCATTGAAACGTGGTTACAATTGATGAATGTTATAAACTTTAATCATTCGATTTCTTAAAGTTTTCAAGTAGAAGAAGAAAATCTTCTATTTCGACCATTGCGATACTTTTCTTAAAATTTATGCCAGCCGTTGTCTTCAATGGCTAACGTATGTATAATAGTAAAAAGTCTCTTCTTTCTGTCCGTTTTTATTGCTTATTCGTATGTCAGATTGATGTTAGTGCAGTCTATAGGACATTCAGAGTGTCCCATTAGAATACAAATAACTTCAGTCTTTTCTTCTCTTTATTTTTTTTTATTGGTTGGAAAACCTATTTCTTATAAGTCGGAAAGATTGACGTATTTATTTGTTTAAATATGCTTTGCCGTGTTTTGATTTGGGCAATATCGCCGGGCACAATCGTACGTCAAACTGAGAAAGTCAAAGTGCGTCCATCATGCGAGCAATTACATGTGCAATGGCCTGTGAAATACAGAGTCGTCTATCCCGCCAACCATTAACGTGCTCTAGAGAATGTCTAGAGGTATGTGAATATTGGAAAGTTGAAGCGTGGAATGCACACCCGCAAGTAAGCATAATCCAATTATCTACAAATAAAGTAGGTGTTTAAGTTATAACATGATCAAAACTACACTCGACTCTTAAAGAATTTTCTACTTCACAACATAATGCAAAGATAATTACTTTTGAAGTCGTTTTATCGTCGTCCTTCCGACTCTGGCGTAACCGTTGATGACTACAGACAACTTGTTACCAATAACACTTCTATAGAAAATTGTGTGATGAGAAATTTTAAGGTGTTATTTTTAATCGATGCCAAGTTAAGTTAGAAGTATACCCGTAGTTTCTGGGCTCCATCTTCTTCCGTCATTAAATTCGGGCATTAGATGTAGGAGTAGACAGTCCAGTGGAACGTTCTTCACTAGTAGCAAATAGATTGACCATCCTAGTCACGTTTAGCCACGAGTGATTTTATCATTCCACTTCAATGACCAACCTAATGTGTCTGCGCTGTCCAACTCAATATGGTTGTCCATTAGCTGTGGCCGTTGACAGGGGACTTCCCTGAGTCTTGTCTGTCGTGACAAGAGTGAAAAAATAGATGTTCCTAAAACTAGGTATGTGTTTGCTTTACAACTTGGAATATATTTCTCATTATTAGAGAAATAAAAATGATTCGTGGTGTAGAGGTCATCCACTCGTTACATATTAATGCGTTATAGATTATATACAGTAGAGGTTGACTCTTATGGAAATGGGTGTTAGCTATAGTTCAACGCTAGCCAAGCTCGGTTATCCGGCCAATGTAGGCTTTAGTTTATCTGTCTGCCACACTCGCTACCTCAGCTTTGAAATGTGCATGGATGTGTGAAAAAGGCACTCTCTAGATACCTCGTCGCACATTAGGGTTTGGAGTGGGAGTTAGGGCGCCAATGACAGCCTACTGATTAATGTATTAGCCAGCTCTTGCAAATGACGATAATTATCACAAAACCCTAAGTCAAATATGTTACTGTGAAGCGTGGAAAAATTGTCGTTTGGAAATTAAATTCAGCTTGTACGTAACGATCTGAATTTTAATTTCTGCATCCCATTTTCGACAGATGGTTTGGAATCATTATATAACCACAATTAATTCAACTGGAAGATTTTCTCCAGTAATTGATGCTTTCTCAAACTGAATTAATCCGAATAGACACGGGATCATACTCGTTTCGAAAATGGTTTTAAGAATATTTTCCAAAAATGTGAAAAACCCTTAAGATGAAAAATCGTCCTGGGTTACATCCCAGAAGTCACGTGTAAGGATCTACCTGTCCTTACCACACGACAACTGGTCATTCCATTAAGTGAGGAGTTTGTCTTTTCCGACCTTAACGGTTGACAGATGAAAACAGAAGACAGACTGGACATAGGAATTGTATAGTACTTCCTAACCCACGGACACTCGATTTCTCTATCTCTATAAATCACTCGAAAAAGTAAAGGACAGCGAGATCAGCATATTTTTCACTGAATTACAGACAAGCAGTTCTTTTCGATGACATACAGCTTTCCATTCAGACACTGAATAACTCTTACCTTCATCCATCTTTATTTTCTTGCAATGGCTTTGGAAAACAAGGTAGTTTCTTATCGATGCTGGTAACAGATGTTAGGAAGAATTCTCATGGGTTACTACTATTCTTTCTTTAAGATGAGAACATAGATTGGTCATTGATGAAGATTACCCGAGCCGTTCAATCATCAATTTTAAAAAGTGGAAAAAAAAACTTCCTGCAGCTATTTAAATCGTTTTGTAAGGTGTTGAAATCGAATGTAACGTCACTCCTCATCAGGAAACTTATCAGTTATCTGGAATGTTGCAAGGTTGCAATCGCATTGCCAAAATAGATTCATAATCGTAACACAGATCACTGCTTTTTTCTTCTTTATAGTCTATATATCTTTGATGTATCCTCCTCCTCCTCCTCCTTCTCCTCCAGGCATCCTTAAACTTTACAATTTTAACTCCTTAAAAAGACTTAATCGTGCATTCTTAAGTTGTTCAATCGAGAAACTGGGTTTAATATTCCGCTAGTTTTATATATATATATCTATAATACACAAGAACAACACCATTAAACAGGCATTACAACTCTAGCCTGCAATTAATACGCCTTTAATGACCCTGTAGCAGTAGAGATGTTTGTCGCCAAAGAACAGTTTTTGCTATACTGTTGTAATGCGACATTCACCACGTCAGCGTTTGGACCGAAGAACATTCATCATGTCACAGGAAATGTGGTTTTTGTATACAATCAATAATGGAACACACTGTATCTTCCTTTCAATTAACAGTAGCTTCCGTTGGATAGGGATGTACGCTTCACTCACCCATACACTACAAGATGGATGATTAATACAGTCCTAACTGGACAACAATATTTCTCGTCTCTTACACATCACCAATTTACACTCACTTAATTGTGGCGTGTACGAGACAACCGACGTTACGCGTCAAAATCTCTAGTCTTCCAATGAAACTTTCCACGTTTATAACTAATTTGATAATAACTCGATCAAAAACTAATGTATCTGTATATATGTACAGTACATATACATATACATGCATAAATGGTAGACAAAGTTATGCATCTTGGTCGAAATTAATTAACCAAGTCTAAATTCCTGCAGCTATTAAGCGCAGTTGGTATGCTATGTTTTCGCAATCGACAGCCAGAGGGCACTGCTGACAGAGAGAGAGAGAGGTAATGAAGCAAAACTATCCAGTAACTACAACTGCCATTAATTTACCACCGCAACTTAATCCTTTCCCTTCCTGCTCTCCTGTCGATTAAACTAATTTTTAACATAAAATACAGGATTAACACAATATAAATATCTATTCCTAGCACAGATTTACCATTCTCTTCAATATAGGTAACACCTTGAACTTTTAGACCCAATAACAAAATAATTGCTNAATAAATATAATTTAAACGTTAGAAAACGCATAAACTTACACGAAACAATCGTATTTTATGAGTGGAGAGAGACTAACATCTGCGTATAAATATATATTCGTAATTTAATCAAATATTCGTAATTTAAAATCAGGACATTTTTAGAGAAATATAAATAATTTTAAGCGATAAAAACTCTCCAAAATTTACAACAAATTACAATAAAAATCAATTTAAAAAAAAACTTTTCCAACTTTAAGAAGCGTACAGTGAAGTGGGACGTTAAGTCATACCTCACATTCGGATGAATTATTGTCATATTCTGAATATTTAGAAGGTCGTTTATCAGAATTTACAGAAAAAAATTGGAGAAATTTTTATAAGTCATTAATTAGAATGCTATATAAGTAACGTTCCCTCTTTATTTTGACGTCCATAGATTAAAATAGTAATCTCTCTGCATCCAATTTCATCTTCCTCATCCGCATCACACTTTCATCATTTTCTATCCATCTTCCTAGTAAATATTCACTTAATGTCAGCTATTTTAATTAAGGAAAAATAGATAAAGCATCAACTTTCATCATCCAAATTTTTAAAATTGATCTTTTAAAGGGGACGATCTTTACACAAGATGAATTAGTTCTTTTGTAATTTCTTAAAATAGAACAAAATCAATTGGCGAAGATAACGGTTCCGGAACGGATTCTACTCTAATTTTAGATAGAATTATAGGAGTTTATAACCTTAAAAATGCGTAGAAAGTGGATTAAATGCTAAAGATGGAATCGATATCAGCGTCAGAAACTCTCTTAAATCATTATTCCATAGTCTAATCAGGGGTTGCCATCGTTATTTACATCCAAGCACTACCTCCATATTTATTGAGTGGCTTATCTTGCTGCAGGAACCAGGATAATAAAGAAAGGAACGAGAAGAGGAGAGAGAGTAGGAAAGATAATAGAGCTAGAGGACTTGACCCAGAACGCGCAATTCCGCATCTCCCCTTCTCTACGGGGAACTATGCTTCGTCTAACAATAGTCAAGATTTATTGTTGAACTAGCAGATGAAACACATTAGCCAATTTTTGATGTATGGAATTGAGCCGACAGTAACCGTGTCCACATTCTATGAATATTTATGATGGAAAGACTACCTTGTTTAGTATGAACGCTAACCTGATTTTGTTTCTGAACGTATACACAAAGCTCTTTTATTAGCAACATAAATCTATGATGCTGCTCTTCTTCCCACCTCTCCTTATATACAGACGATGGATTATAAGCTTACTCTCTATCACATTCTACTTTATATATATAAACTTTCTTTCGTTTATAACTTAGTTTTAATTATAAAAAAGTAAACAAAATACACTGTTTTACAAGAAATAATGTTAAGTTTTTACATCAAATATGCTAGAAATTTAACAGAATAGATCCGTGATGGCCTCCTTTCCACCTCTCTCTATATAGAGACAATGGGTTATAAGGTCGCTTTATTTTCATAATATAACTTTCTTTAAGTTATAAATTATTTTTAATTATAGATCAAACTTTAAATAGCAACGTTTTACACAAAAATTAGAAGGATTTCTTCCTCTTCCTGTTAAAAAAAAAACGGTTATAATAAGGATGTTCTTCAATTTTGCTGTTCCATTGACGAAGGAGTAGATTTTTGTATAAATTTACATAAAATATATCATTATTATTCTTTATTATAACAAAAAAATTTAAGATTTTGATGTGGAATTACCTATTTTTTTCGAATTTCGTTCATATACCATAGATCCAAATTCGGTTTTAATTGAAATCAGCATTCTTTCTTTTAATTAAAATCGTCTCATTTTTATTCATTCCGAATTTATCTTTAAGCAATTAAACTCAGCAGTTTATTTTGTCACAAGTTATTTTCATGGAGGAAGAAGAAGAAGAAGAGGAGGAGGAAGGAAGGAGAGAAGATTCTGCAGCTTAAACAATTACATCAATCAGCATCTTCGGAGAGTCTTTATAGCTAGCCATNTATAAAATTAAAAATATATATATATTTATGAATTTTTAAGCATCAAATAAAACTTTATAATTTTTAAATATATTGAAATTTATATTTTGTCATTATAATATATCCCATAAACAGTAAAATATATTATTTTAGTATTAAAAGTTAAGTCAATTGATTACTTTAATATAATTTTATTTATATGAATTTCTTATATCATCAATTGTTAATGTGATTAATGATGTTTTGATTCATTTTTCTCTTTAATGTCTGAATGAATATCAAAAAAACTGTTTTTTTTTTATGTTAAATAAATTGGAACAATGCACAATACATTATAATTTATTAAAGAGAAACACTGTACTTTGTCAATTTACAATGCTTTTGTAAGCATAAAATGTCATAAGTTTTATATATAATTAAAATTCTTTTTACAGCTTTTATAAAGTAAATTTATATAATATTCTTCTTCTCCCAAGATGAATTTTCAATTATTTGAGTTTGAGTTTCTTACTCTTCTATTTGCTAATATACATAGCAGTTCTCTCAATATCTGTTTGTAAGTATTATATATCTTCCTATTTTTATTTTTTATTCAACATTTCTATATATAGTTTTTAAATCTTCTCTCTGGATTCCTTCTAGTTTTGGATTTTCCTGTCCTGGAAGCGATAATTTTCAATTGTCTATGTGTATGACAGAATTGTAAATGTCTCCACTCCTTCAAAATTTCTTCTATTACATTACTTGAAATTTTACTTTGATAAATATATTCCTAGTTGTTTCACTTAATTGTTTTGATTTATAAATGTTTTTCTTCTTTCTCTTTACTATGAAAAATTCATCTGTATATTCTATAAAACACAAATAAAAAAAATATATATATAATTTTTTTAACATTTCTGCATTCAGAAATACATGGTTTTTAAATAGTAAATTGGATATAAAATTACATCTGAAATGTGCATAATCATATGTAATAAAATGAAAAATGTCTAATAGAATTAAAATTCCTCTTTAAAGATTATATAAAAAATAATTGTGTTAATTTCAAAACAATTGGTAACCTCTGCTTTTTGAAGTTCAAAGTTCTTTAGAAAGTTGTTTGACATGATGTCGTAAAATAGCAAGTGCAATAGAACAAAATTTAAACAAGCAAAATTTTCAAGATTATCTCTAAAGATGGATTAATAATAAGTCCAAAAGTACTCAGGTATGAAAGTGAAGATTTCTAAAGGGCTAGGAAGGCTAAGAAAGCAGAGATTTGTGCAAAGGCAGTCCTAGGATTTGTGAGGCCTTAGGCAAAATTTATTTCTGAGGCCCATTAAAAGAGCAATAAAGGTAGCTTTATTTATATCTACAATAATATGAACATTTTAAATATAGAAACAGACAATAATGCACAATTATATTTTCAATAGTTATCAATTTGAAGATTAAAATACTAAAATTTACCAAATTTGTGAAGCCCAAAGGTACAAAGCTTTAAGCAATGCCTTTTTTTCACTTATATGTAGGGCTGCCTCTGGGTTTGTAACTATTTTAAAATTAGAATGGAGTTTGATTTAGAAATTGCAATAATTATTAATTTTATTGGCATTCTTTGTTTTCAATCTGTATTTTCAATGAAAGTGGATGATGTGTAAATTCTATTTAAATGATTTTAAGTAATTCACTGAAATAAAGTAATAATGTTCAGAAATAATCTATATTAATCCTTATTTACTGAAAATTTAATATTAAAAGTTCTAGTATTTAAATTTCAGAATAAATTTATTTAATGAATACAATTTGTTTTAAGTTAAATATTATTATGAAATGGAGATGATATAAATATGAATATGAAACTTTCATAGGTTTTTTTATCATGTTATTAAAAAACAAAAGGGAATTTAAGAGGAAAAAATATTAAAAATTTTATTGTAAACATGAACATAATACACTTTTATTTAAATTAGATTGAATATTTTTTAAATATTCAACTATATTTTATAACAAATATTTTTATTGTTTAAATAATTCACACCAATGATGTCTGAAATTCAAATTGCACAATAAAATTAATTTTATTACAAAATCATTTGAAAATTAATAAATTCATATTTAATAATTTATAATTTATACTGAAAATAAAATTTATTAACTTTCTGAAAGAGAAAAAAGTCATTGTAGATATTTAAATCTATAATTTTAAACATAAAGTAATCAGCGAAATAAATTATATTTGATGAATTGTTTAAGCCACATGTTTATTAATTTTTAAAAATTTATTTTAACTTTAATTAATAAATTTTTTAAGAAGACAAATTCTATGTTTCAATTTATTTTTTAATATTCAAAAATAATTTATTTTGAAAGAATAAAGAAAAAATAAATGTCATGAATAAATCAAAAATTCAGTTAGTAACTTCATTTTATTCTATTTATAAACTGATTATTATACAATGGTTTTGTTTTAACATTAATTATAAAATTTTATAAAATTTATTATATTAAAAGATCAATGAATTTATATAAAAATATAACATGGAATTGATTCATTAACAAATTCATTTATTAAAAATTTGTTTTTTAATTTATATACTGTATACTGTTTTTATAAACTGACCTATTGTAGAACATTATGTATTTACAGTTTTATCAACAGTAGTTTTCTTAAATTATTTAAATAAGCTAAAAATTATTGAATACTTTTGCTTTTATATTCAGACTCTTCGAATTAGATTCAATAAAAATTTGAATGCAAAATGTCCATATTTTTATATTAAATCTAATCTAATGACACTCTCTGAACAATAAATACTATTTAAGTAAATTAATATTAATTTTGAAAACTGTAAATATGTAGTACTGAACTTATTGACAAACAGTGTTTTTATTTATGATATACTATACTGTAAATATGTACAGTACTAATCATACACCGTATATCATAAACAGTGACCAATATTTTATATACTACTAATATATAGAGCTTCTAGAAAATTTTATTAAAGGTATAATTTAATTAAGAAGTTACATATTTAACTTTGTTAATTTAGCTTTAAATTTAAAGCTTAGAAAACTGATGTCAGAAAGTTTAGAAAATATAAAAATATGATAAATTTTTTCATTTTATTAATTAAAGTTTAAATATGATTAAAATGTATAATTAATATCTAAAAGTTATTCCAACATTTATAGCTTATGTTTTTGCAAAACCAAACTCTAAACTTAGCTTAAAAAAAAAAAACAGTTTTTTTTAGGATTGACTATTTAGAGCATTTTTGGCACTTCAAATTTCCTGCAATTATTCTAATAAAAAATATTCCATGCAATTATTTTAATAAAAAATATTTTTAGAATGATAAAGAGACATCTAAGTAATCATACTTAGATGTCTCTTTATCATTCTAAAAATATTTTTTATTCATGTTATAAATTAATTAAATTTTAAAATTTTGTATACTAATGATAACACTTTAAACAATATCGAAGAAAAAATATTTTCATAAAACAATGAGTGAATTAATATAAGATGATAATAGTAAATTAAAAGACTGATCTGCTTTGTTCATCTGTAAGCTAAAGTTTAAAATAAAAATAAAACTGTTTATAAATTTCCATTCATTTTATGATGTACAACTTTTGTAAATAATTAATTGCAATTGAAAGAAAAATTCATTTTCTCAAGTATTAGATCTACACTTTCAAATAATTCCATTCTAGATATTNTTAAAAGTTAACTAGATGCTTCAAGCATTTTCAATGTTACATTTGAAAATATGGAACTGTTTTCCAAAATATTAATTGAAAAAATTTAAAAAAATCAAAGAAAATCCAAGAATAGTTTTAATTATAATTAAAACTATTCTTGGATAGTTTTAATTATAATTAAAACTATTTAAATTTTATAAAAATTAGCAAAATACTATAAAAATAAATCAGATAATTTTCTTTTACATTGAAGATTGAAAGTAAATTGACATTTAGAAAAAGTAATGATAATGTAATAAACATTAACAGTAATTACATTTTACATTACATATACACATTAAATTAATTTAAAATAGAATCAATTACATATTTAAGGTCACACAAGTTGTTTATATAATTGTTTTAATTATATATTTTTCATTGTTATAAATTACAATTAAATGTCACAACATATTTTACACCAAGAAATGTATTAAGAAACTTAATTTTTAATTCTCTATTTTTTTATTTTTTGATAAATTTCTATCTAATTTACATTTAAGCTAATTTTATAATTAAAAAATTAATTAATGCATTTTAATATTTATTTAATGTAGAATAATTTTATTTAAAATTTAATTTTAAATGATATATAATAAATGTCACAGCTGGATTCTGGCTAAAAAGCTAAATAATTACAATGCAAATTGCTTAGTGGTTATTTAGCCTTATAATCCAATAAAGAATCTGCTGTTTGTTTGGTATTTGAAATAACTTTTGGGTTAGTTGTATTCATGATATATATATTATTTTCCCTCCCCCTTCATTTAACTTTTTATTTTTTTGCTTCATACTAAAGTTTTAATAGTTTTCATGACATTATGCTTATTAAATATAAAAATAAACTATAACTATAATAATAATAAAATAAAAATTTTATTAGAATATTATGTAAATTCATGTATAATTTTACTGTGAAATTATAAAAATATATTACAAAAGTGGAATGATAAATGTTAAATCAAAACAAACTTCATTTTTAAACTTCATCTAATAAAACTTTTTATTTTATTATTAGTTGAGAAAAATTCATAAATATAAAGACTTATTTGTTATTTCTAAATACCTCATACTTTTAATTTATATACTGGTCTAATACATTCTATTTTATTAATGAATACATTTTAAATATATTATTTTATGTAAATGAAAAACTAAATGATTTTAAACTCTACCTTTTATACTTGATCTATTGTACAAATAAATGTTCAAAATCTTTTAGTGTCTAGCAATATATTTACAGTAATTAACAAATCTTTTTTGGGCTTTCAAAACAGACAAAAATGTCATTAAATAATTATATTGTTGGACTAAAGTGTTTTTTTAAGCAATTATTCAAATAATCCTTACTAATATAAGCTTTTTACTTTTATAAAAAAAAATTTGTTCTTACATTATACATTATTATAATTCTTTTATGTGAATAAAAATAATAGTTAAAGGCTCAAATTAAATGCCAAAATCAAGATTATTATATATTTGTATTATATAGTAAACCTGCTGATAATATATATTTATTTAATATATTTTTTACTAATTTTATGTTCTTGACAAATTTTTCCAATTTCCAAAAATTGATACTCTTCTGCTAATCTAATTTAATTCTATAATAGTTTCTTAATTATTATGCACCTAATAAATATAATAAAACAATTTTTTTTATTTTATTATTCTCAAATTTATAAATATGTAAAGTACTGAACAGAATTTTGAGATGTTTTATGATTCTTTGATGATATAAACAAACAAATAAATTTTAGCAAATTAAGACAGTTATTTATTTTTCATTAATAAAAGCATAATGTTTCATATGATGAATAATCTATGAATAAAATTAAACACACTATCTAATTTTGTTCCTTTTATTTGTATATTTTTATTACTGTAATTAGATTTATCTACATAATATAAATAATTTTAAAAATATTATATATATTGTTTTTATTCTTTGTCCAATAGACAGTTACAATGCTGAAGTTTCCATTATACAATTTCCATTAAAATCATTCAACAGATGTGATGAAGATATTTTTTGCCAATATTATAAAATTAAAATTTCAAATTCTATTAGTGTTTTATACTTTTGGAAATTTTGAGAGACAGATAAAATATAAATATTTTATGAAGTTATTAAAAAGTAAAACAAACAGGAAATATGTAAATAATTTATACAATAATAAATAAGATGTATAATGAACAATAATCTAAGTAATTTTACAGATTAATACTGATTAACAAAGTCATTTCTATTGTTTTCTATAAAACTTATATTTTGATTAGAAAAATTGTTATAACCATTTAGCCATTTTCTTATAAGAAAACTAATAGTTAAATTTAAACAAAATAGTTTGAAAACATTACAAGAATAAAAGTTTAACATTATATAACTGGACTGCTGTATGTTACTATGTATATAATTCGTCTCTGTAATCCAAAAAGTTTCGGTAGACAAACTCACAGCAAAACTTTTAGTTAGGAACTCACTTTTATTCTTTAAAAAATGACATATGCATTTCAAGTTGGTACATACACCCAACCCCTCCTCAGTGCTAATTTTTCAAAAAAAATATAAAAAGCTATAATGATCAGTACATAACATACATTACAAAATATTTCTACATACTTACTCTTAAAAATAAAATGTGTGTGTGAGCATACAAAAATTTTTGGATTACAGAGACGAATTATATACAAAAGTTTAACAATTTTAACAGATCAGAAAAAGTAAATTGAATATACTAAAAATGCAATATATGACATCATTACTTTAACATTCAATGAATATCAATATTTTTAAATAAATCTATTAAGAATATTGTATGTTTTACAAATGATTATGATTATCTATCTTATTTTATCAAACTCAAGCAGTTCAATAATTTACTTTCCCTCAACAAATGATGACGATGATTTTTTTTTTTTTTTCATTTTTATAAACAGAAACTGGTAAGTTAGAGCAATCAAAACTTAACTGCAGAATGTAAAATTAATCAAAAAATTGAAAATATATGTCCTATTAATGTGTATAAAATGTGGGACAAATTAGAAAAAAAGAATATTAGGAAGTTATGTTTATCCAGATTTTTCAAAAATTCTTTTAAAGATTTAAAAAGTTTCAACTTCTCCAAAACATTTAATAATGAATTCATAAGTATTGTATCATGTTGTAAACATCACATTTCACATATTCAAAACTAGAATAAAAATTAAATTTCTAACTTTTGTTGCTTGGAGTTTTTCTCTTTCTAAATTTATATTAGTANATATTTTGTCATTATAATATATCCCATAAACAGTAAAATATATTATTTTAGTATTAAAAGTTAAGTCAATTGATTACTTTAATATAATTTTATTTATATGAATTTCTTATATCATCAATTGTTAATGTGATTAATGATGTTTTGATTCATTTTTCTCTTTAATGTCTGAATGAATATCAAAAAAACTGTTTTTTTTTTATGTTAAATAAATTGGAACAATGCACAATACATTATAATTTATTAAAGAGAAACACTGTACTTTGTCAATTTACAATGCTTTTGTAAGCATAAAATGTCATAAGTTTTATATATAATTAAAATTCTTTTTACAGCTTTTATAAAGTAAATTTATATAATATTCTTCTTCTCCCAAGATGAATTTTCAATTATTTGAGTTTGAGTTTCTTACTCTTCTATTTGCTAATATACATAGCAGTTCTCTCAATATCTGTTTGTAAGTATTATATATCTTCCTATTTTTATTTTTTATTCAACATTTCTATATATAGTTTTTAAATCTTCTCTCTGGATTCCTTCTAGTTTTGGATTTTCCTGTCCTGGAAGTGATAATTTTCCAATTGTCTATGTATATGACAGAATTGTAAATGTCTCCACTCCTTCAAAATTTCTTCTATTACATTACTTGAAATTTTGCTTTGATAAATATATTCCTAGTTGTTTCACTTAATTGTTTTGATTTATAAATGTTTTTCTTCTTTCTCTTTACTATGAAAAATTCATCTGTATATTCTATAAAACACAAATAAAAAAAATATATATATAATTTTTTTAACATTTCTGCATTCAGAAATACATGGTTTTTAAATAGTAAATTGGATATAAAATTACATCTGAAATGTGCATAATCATATGTAATAAAATGAAAAATGTCTAATAGAATTAAAATTCCTCTTTAAAGATTATATAAAAAATAATTGTGTTAATTTCAAAACAATTGGTAACCTCTGCTTTTTGAAGTTCAAAGTTCTTTAGAAAGTTGTTTGACATGATGTCGTAAAATAGCAAGTGCAATAGAACAAAATTTAAACAAGCAAAATTTTCAAGATTATCTCTAAAGATGGATTAATAATAAGTCCAAAAGTACTCAGGTATGAAAGTGAAGATTTCTAAAGGGCTAGGAAGGCTAAGAAAGCAGAGATTTGTGCAAAGGCAGTCCTAGGATTTGTGAGGCCTTAGGCAAAATTTATTTCTGAGGCCCATTAAAAGAGCAATAAAGGTAGCTTTATTTATATCTACAATAATATGAACATTTTAAATATAGAAACAGACAATAATGCACAATTATATTTTCAATAGTTATCAATTTGAAGATTAAAATACTAAAATTTACCAAATTTGTGAAGCCCAAAGGTACAAAGCCTTAAGCAATGCCTTTTTTTCACTTATATGTATAACTGCCTCTGGGTTTGTAACTATTTTAAAATTAGAATGGAGTTTGATTTAGAAATTGCAATAATTATTAATTTTATTGGTATTCTTTGTTTTCAATCTATATTTTCAATGAAAGTGGATGATGTGTAAATTCTATTTAAATGATTTTAAGTAATTCACTGAAATAAAGTAATAATGTTCAGAAATAATCTATATTAATCCTTATTTACTGAAAATTTAATATTAAAAGTTCTAGTATTTAAATTTCAGAATAAATTTATTTAATGAATACAATTTGTTTTAAGTTAAATATTATTATGAAATGGAGATGATATAAATATGAATATGAAACTTTCATAGGTTTTTTTATCATGTTATTAAAAAACAAAAGGGAATTTAAGAGGAAAAAATATTAAAAATTTTATTGTAAACATGAACATAATACACTTTTATTTAAATTAGATTGAATATTTTTTAAATATTCAACTATATTTTATAACAAATATTTTTATTGTTTAAATAATTCACACCAATGATGTCTGAAATTCAAATTGCACAATAAAATTAATTTTATTACAAAATCATTTGAAAATTAATAAATTCATATTTAATAATTTATAATTTATACTGAAAATAAAATTTATTAACTTTCTGAAAGAGAAAAAAGTCATTGTAGATATTTAAATCTATAATTTTAAACATAAAGTAATCAGCGAAATAAATTATATTTGATGAATTGTTTAAGCCACATGTTTATTAATTTTTAAAAATTTATTTTAACTTTAATTAATAAATTTTTTAAGAAGACAAATTCTATGTTTCAATTTATTTTTTAATATTCAAAAATAATTTATTTTGAAAGAATAAAGAAAAAATAAATGTCATGAATAAATCAAAAATTCAGTTAGTAACTTCATTTTATTCTATTTATAAACTGATTATTATACAATGGTTTTGTTTTAACATTAATTATAAAATTTTATAAAATTTATTATATTAAAAGATCAATGAATTTATATAAAAATATAACATGGAATTGATTCATTAACAAATTCATTTATTAAAAATTTGTTTTTTAATTTATATACTGTATACTGTTTTTATAAACTGACCTATTGTAGAACATTATGTATTTACAGTTTTATCAACAGTAGTTTTCTTAAATTATTTAAATAAGCTAAAAATTATTGAATACTTTTGCTTTTATATTCAGACTCTTCGAATTAGATTCAATAAAAATTTGAATGCAAAATGTCCATATTTTTATATTAAATCTAATCTAATGACACTCTCTGAACAATAAATACTATTTAAGTAAATTAATATTAATTTTGAAAACTGTAAATATGTAGTACTGAACTTATTGACAAACAGTGTTTTTATTTATGATATACTATACTGTAAATATGTACAGTACTAATCATACACCGTATATCATAAACAGTGACCAATATTTTATATACTACTAATATATAGAGCTTCTAGAAAATTTTATTAAAGGTATAATTTAATTAAGAAGTTACATATTTAACTTTGTTAATTTAGCTTTAAATTTAAAGCTTAGAAAACTGATGTCAGAAAGTTTAGAAAATATAAAAATATGATAAATTTTTTCATTTTATTAATTAAAGTTTAAATATGATTAAAATGTATAATTAATATCTAAAAGTTATTCCAACATTTATAGCTTATGTTTTTGCAAAACCAAACTCTAAACTTAGCTTAAAAAAAAAAAACAGTTTTTTTTAGGATTGACTATTTAGAGCATTTTTGGCACTTCAAATTTCCTGCAATTATTCTAATAAAAAATATTCCATGCAATTATTTTAATAAAAAATATTTTTAGAATGATAAAGAGACATCTAAGTAATCATACTTAGATGTCTCTTTATCATTCTAAAAATATTTTTTATTCATGTTATAAATTAATTAAATTTTAAAATTTTGTATACTAATGATAACACTTTAAACAATATCGAAGAAAAAATATTTTCATAAAACAATGAGTGAATTAATATAAGATGATAATAGTAAATTAAAAGACTGATCTGCTTTGTTCATCTGTAAGCTAAAGTTTAAAATAAAAATAAAACTGTTTATAAATTTCCATTCATTTTATGATGTACAACTTTTGTAAATAATTAATTGCAATTGAAAGAAAAATTCATTTTCTCAAGTATTAGATCTACACTTTCAAATAATTCCATTCTAGATATTCAAAAATAACAAATAAAAAAATTTTAATTTAAGATTCTTATTGAAATATGATAAAAAGTAATAAAATAAAATAAAAACGATTGTATTATGTTTCTTTATTACAGAATATAATCATAAATCTGTCAAATTGCAAATACAACAGATGAATATAATTAAGAAAATATAATTAAGTATAACAGATATAATTAAGGAAAGTATTAATCAAAATTTTTTTTATAATACAATAAAATTCATTTAATGTATATGTTAAAGGAAACTTATGAAATCAATATCTTAAATAAACATATTACATTAAGTTTTATATATAATAAGTATGTTGTTGAGGAAATTTGTTATTTCTAACAGTCACCACTATATAATAAATAATAATAAAAATAAATTTTTAAAATGTTCTGCATAAATTAGAAAATTCATAGATATTATCTATTGATAGTAATCATCAGGATGATAAACAACACTAAATAAATTAGAGAAAATTTTGAAACCCAAATGTCTCATCATCAAAAGAATATTTGATCTGATAATGAGACATTTGGGTCTTGAAAACTGTTTTCTAATTTATTTAGCATTGTTTACCACTCTAATGATAATTTTAGAGCCAGTAATCAATAAGACAATTATCTAATAATATTGATTAATGAATAACATTGATAAAAATGTTATAACATTTTTATTTAATTTGTTTTGCATATTTTATAGTTTATATAAATTATAAACTATTCAAAACAAATTAAATAACAACACTGTATAAAGAAATGTATTAAAAATACTGATGATTGCATGGAAAAATATATTATTTTGTGATACAAACAAGAATAAAATCATATAGCAGCAATAATAGTATATCTTTCAATAGAATAAAATATAAGTAAAAAAAAAAAATACAAAGAAAATTATTTAAAAAAGATATAGATTAATACAATTTCTATTTTATACACAAAATTAAACAATTTATATTTAACCATTTTGTAATCACTTGCCACACTAAAAACAACAAACAGTTTAGAATGGTTAATGTATTGTGTAATGTCTTTACATTTTTTTAATATTTATTTTTTATATTAAAGATCAAGTTGATATATTGACTCAATATTAAAATTATTTATATAAAAATCTAAAATAATAAGAAATTTAGGCATTGACATTTTTAAATATTGAAGATATACCAGTAACTTAAACATGAAGTTCAAAGATTGTTTACCATCTAAAATTTTAAAATCTTAAAATTTTAAATCACTTAAAATTTTAAAAATATAAGCTTAGTTCAAAATCTTTTACAGAATTTTGTATTAACAAATCATCTATTTATACATGATCTGATGTCTGATAAAACAAAAATTACATTTAAAATATATTAAATTAAAAGTTAACTAGATGCTTCAAGCATTTTCAATGTTACATTTGAAAATATGGAACTGTTTTCCAAAATATTAATTGAAAAAATTTAAAAAAATCAAAGAAAATCCAAGAATAGTTTTAATTATAATTAAAACTATTCTTGGATAGTTTTAATTATAATTAAAACTATTTAAATTTTATAAAAATTAGCAAAATACTATAAAAATAAATCAGATAATTTTCTTTTACATTGAAGATTGAAAGTAAATTGACATTTAGAAAAAGTAATGATAATGTAATAAACATTAACAGTAATTACATTTTACATTACATATACACATTAAATTAATTTAAAATAGAATCAATTACATATTTAAGGTCACACAAGTTGTTTATATAATTGTTTTAATTATATATTTTTCATTGTTATAAATTACAATTAAATGTCACAACATATTTTACACCAAGAAATGTATTAAGAAACTTAATTTTTAATTCTCTATTTTTTTATTTTTTGATAAATTTCTATCTAATTTACATTTAAGCTAATTTTATAATTAAAAAATTAATTAATGCATTTTAATATTTATTTAATGTAGAATAATTTTATTTAAAATTTAATTTTAAATGATATATAATAAATGTCACAGCTGGATTCTGGCTAAAAAGCTAAATAATTACAATGCAAATTGCTTAGTGGTTATTTAGCCTTATAATCCAATAAAGAATCTGCTGTTTGTTTGGTATTTGAAATAACTTTTGGGTTAGTTGTATTCATGATATATATATTATTTTCCCTCCCCCTTCATTTAACTTTTTATTTTTTTGCTTCATACTAAAGTTTTAATAGTTTTCATGACATTATGCTTATTAAATATAAAAATAAACTATAACTATAATAATAATAAAATAAAAATTTTATTAGAATATTATGTAAATTCATGTATAATTTTACTGTGAAATTATAAAAATATATTACAAAAGTGGAATGATAAATGTTAAATCAAAACAAACTTCATTTTTAAACTTCATCTAATAAAACTTTTTATTTTATTATTAGTTGAGAAAAATTCATAAATATAAAGACTTATTTGTTATTTCTAAATACCTCATACTTTTAATTTATATACTGGTCTAATACATTCTATTTTATTAATGAATACATTTTAAATATATTATTTTATGTAAATGAAAAACTAAATGATTTTAAACTCTACCTTTTATACTTGATCTATTGTACAAATAAATGTTCAAAATCTTTTAGTGTCTAGCAATATATTTACAGTAATTAACAAATCTTTTTTGGGCTTTCAAAACAGACAAAAATGTCATTAAATAATTATATTGTTGGACTAAAGTGTTTTTTTAAGCAATTATTCAAATAATCCTTACTAATATAAGCTTTTTACTTTTATAAAAAAAAATTTGTTCTTACATTATACATTATTATAATTCTTTTATGTGAATAAAAATAATAGTTAAAGGCTCAAATTAAATGCCAAAATCAAGATTATTATATATTTGTATTATATAGTAAACCTGCTGATAATATATATTTATTTAATATATTTTTTACTAATTTTATGTTCTTGACAAATTTTTCCAATTTCCAAAAATTGATACTCTTCTGCTAATCTAATTTAATTCTATAATAGTTTCTTAATTATTATGCACCTAATAAATATAATAAAACAATTTTTTTTATTTTATTATTCTCAAATTTATAAATATGTAAAGTACTGAACAGAATTTTGAGATGTTTTATGATTCTTTGATGATATAAACAAACAAATAAATTTTAGCAAATTAAGACAGTTATTTATTTTTCATTAATAAAAGCATAATGTTTCATATGATGAATAATCTATGAATAAAATTAAACACACTATCTAATTTTGTTCCTTTTATTTGTATATTTTTATTACTGTAATTAGATTTATCTACATAATATAAATAATTTTAAAAATATTATATATATTGTTTTTATTCTTTGTCCAATAGACAGTTACAATGCTGAAGTTTCCATTATACAATTTCCATTAAAATCATTCAACAGATGTGATGAAGATATTTTTTGCCAATATTATAAAATTAAAATTTCAAATTCTATTAGTGTTTTATACTTTTGGAAATTTTGAGAGACAGATAAAATATAAATATTTTATGAAGTTATTAAAAAGTAAAACAAACAGGAAATATGTAAATAATTTATACAATAATAAATAAGATGTATAATGAACAATAATCTAAGTAATTTTACAGATTAATACTGATTAACAAAGTCATTTCTATTGTTTTCTATAAAACTTATATTTTGATTAGAAAAATTGTTATAACCATTTAGCCATTTTCTTATAAGAAAACTAATAGTTAAATTTAAACAAAATAGTTTGAAAACATTACAAGAATAAAAGTTTAACATTATATAACTGGACTGCTGTATGTTACTATGTATATAATTCGTCTCTGTAATCCAAAAAGTTTCGGTAGACAAACTCACAGCAAAACTTTTAGTTAGGAACTCACTTTTATTCTTTAAAAAATGACATAGCATTTCAAGTTGGTACATACACCCAACCCCTCCTCAGTGCTAATTTTTCAAAAAAAATATAAAAAGCTATAATGATCAGTACATAACATACATTACAAAATATTTCTACATACTTACTCTTAAAAATAAAATGTGTGTGTGAGCATACAAAAATTTTTGGATTACAGAGACGAATTATATACAAAAGTTTAACAATTTTAACAGATCAGAAAAAGTAAATTGAATATACTAAAAATGCAATATATGACATCATTACTTTAACATTCAATGAATATCAATATTTTTAAATAAATCTATTAAGAATATTGTATGTTTTACAAATAATTATGATTATCTATCTTATTTTATCAAACTCAAGCAGTTCAATAATTTACTTTCCCTCAACAAATGATGACGATGATTTTTTTTTTTTCATTTTTATAAACAGAAACTGGTAAGTTAGAGCAATCAAAACTTAACTGCAGAATGTAAAATTAATCAAAAAATTGAAAATATATGTCCTATTAATGTGTATAAAATGTGGGACAAATTAGAAAAAAAGAATATTAGGAAGTTATGTTTATCCAGATTTTTCAAAAATTCTTTTAAAGATTTAAAAAGTTTCAACTTCTCCAAAACATTTAATAATGAATTCATAAGTATTGTATCATGTTGTAAACATCACATTTCACATATTCAAAACTAGAATAAAAATTAAATTTCTAACTTTTGTTGCTTGGAGTTTTTCTCTTTCTAAATTTATATTAGTATGAATATAAATATATATTATAAAAAACTGTTTTCTTTCATATTTCAGTTCCTCTCTCATTTTGTTTCTTTTAAAATTCTTTGTTGTTTTAAATGAGAGCAAACTGACAAATAAAAATGACCATTTATAAGAATAATTTGACAAGTAAATGACCAAACATTATTTTTATAGCATCATTCAGCATATAGTAAAAACATATTTATTTTTTTAAAAGATAAAAAAAATGCATTAAAAAGTGTTAAATTACTTCAAAGAAATAATTGAAGCCAATTCAGTTTTTATTCTCAGAAAAAAAAATTAAATTAGTTTCTGTTCATTTAAATTTTAAATATTTAATTTAAATATGTAAGCTTAAATATTTATATATATTTAATTGATAAATATTTACTATACATATATGTACTTTTATAACACTAGATTTTTTATACTGTTCTAATCTTTTCAGCAGGATTACTCCAATTTTCAATTTGATGTAATTCTGTTGTACTTAAATATGAATGATTATAGAATTAACTTGCATGATATTTGTAATAAAACATGTCACATTGTATGAGTTTGAAATTTTTTTTACTTTTAGTATATTCAATATAATAATTGAGATTAATAATATGCTTCACTAACTGATTTGTAAGGTAAAGAATTCAATATAATTAATATAATTCTTCAATGGAGGCATAGAGGTTCCCTTCTTCAAGCATTCTTAAAATTTACTATTAGATGGATTCAATGTATTGCTTACTACAGAAACATTGAGAATGTATTCAACATAGATGATGTCAAGTAAATACTAATAAATTTTAAATTTTATTGCAATATGGAATACTGGTTATAAAGTTCTTAGAATCTTATTGGTATCTTAGAAATTAATGCAAAAGAACTCTATTATAATCAAGTTTTAAATTGTGTTTTAACTAAACTATAAATTTGGTCAGTATAAAATTTTTAGTTATCGAGTTACAACACCAATTACTTTAGTATACTGGAATATTATAGCAATAAACACGTCTATCAATGAGCTTTAATTGAATTTGTGATTTTTTATTTTTTATTATCAAATGTATAGAAAAAAGTACAATAATACTTAATCTTTGTCTATATAAAGCTATTTTAGACAAATGATGATAACAGTAATAACTAATTTTTTGTCAAAAAGTTCTGAAAATAGTACTCATTATCAGTGCATAGCAAACATAACTGGCGCCTGGGGCACGACACTTTATTGGCGCCCCCTCCCCTCCAGAAACAATATAGTTTGTCTTGGAGACCATTTGGGCGCCCCTCTGCGAGTGGCGCCTGGTGCATGATACACCCCCTTGCACTCCCCTCGCTACGCCACTGCTCAATATATAATAAATATTCATCTTAAAATGCAAACAGTTTCTTGTCAACTGCTGATATTTTAGGATTTTAACATTTTTGTTATGATGTAATAATTAAGACAGTAAATTTTGATTATCTAATATAGTTTCTCATTCACATTTGTATATTTCTTGTAAACTTTTTTGCAGTCCAAAATAAACATGTTTTTCTTAAAAACTATATTTACAGATGCCAATGTTCCATAAGTAGAACATATGTATTTCTAAATATACAGTCAGTCAATAAATGTAATATTATGATTCCACATATGATCATGAAATTATTTTAATAAAATATATTAAAAAAACATGCTTCTAGTTTTAATAGATAACAGATCTACAAGATGAAAAAATTTTTATTTTTATTAATATAATTATGTAATTAAAATATATAAGCAATGACATATAAGCAATTCTACTTTTTAATCTATTGCTATTTTTATTTTACTTTGATTAATATCATTAATTNTATATATTAATATATTCAATATATTAATTTAATTAAAACTATTGATTTATATTTGAAAACTTTATTAAGTTTTTTTATATTGCAGTATCAATGATATTAAAATAAAAAAATATTTTTAGAATGTTGATATTAATTTTATAAACAAATTAAAAAAGTAAGAAAGTAAATTAACTGGAATTAAACAGTGTTACATGCTGTATTTAACATATATTGTTAAATGCAGCATGTAATAATGTATATTTATAAATTCATTAACTTCAAGCAATTTCCGTTTCGTAAATTAAAACTTTATACTTGCGACATTGGAATGCTTCCAAATGTGTTTATCTTCTAAAATTTCTACTACATACTAAATAGAAAAAGTCTAAATATAAAATATTTGGTTTCGTGAGAAATCCATCATTTAAAAAAACAGTTAAAGACTAAATTTGAACTTAAAATTTTTTAGATTTGGTAGTAATAATATTATGTTACATTCATTACTATCATATTAATAGAAACTTGTGTATAGATATTCAGTAAATAAGTTTGATGTTAATGATTTAAAGATAATTTGGAAATAATCCAAGCAGAAATTTTAACACATTTTATCATCTAATATTACAAATATTCTGATCTCAATCTAATATTTTAATTTCAAAATATTAGATTACAGATATTTTGATTTCAAAATTCCTAAAAAAATCACACGAATAAATTCTTTAGAATTAATTATAAAGTGTATTTGGAATTATGGATTAATAAAATAATTTTAAGAGTATTTATTAAATTGTTTCATTTGCTTAACTGTTTTTCTAATAATTTTGAAAATTTCAGTTGATATCTAAATCATTCAATGACTGCTATTAGTTGATCTTTGTAAACTGAATAAAAGATATAGTAGTAACATCAAGGCTAAATTTGCAAATAAGCTAAAGAAGCTGCAGTGTAGGGCCTTGTATTATGAGTCAGTAACTTAGGGCCTCACATTTTTACATATTTCATTATTTTATGGTGAATAAAGGTATGTTATAGGTTATAACTTAGGGCCATAACAAGTTTAAGTTCAGTGCTGAGAAATGTCATAATATTTATGTATATAAAATGAGTATTATATTTAATTTCATTATTAATCAATATAAACAAAATACATTCATATTGATCTATGCATATAAAGTTAAGTTTTTGCAAAATACATTGAAAAACTAACACAGTGGATTATATAACACAATGAAATAAGAAATTTATGGAAAGGAGTTGGTAAACATCAGCTTAGAAAGAAGGAAGATGAAAGTTTCTGTAAGTAGTTTCTGTACTGTGCTGCATAGAAACAATGTAGTGGTTATGTTTATAGCAATATTAAACATAATATCTAAATTCATTTTAAATATTTTAAAAATTTTGTTGTAAACAAACAAAAATTGATAAAAGCTTTTATAATATCAAGATAATATATTTCCTTTAAACTACAGAATAAAATGAAAAAAATTATAAATTGATTCTAAAAAATGTACTCAAATATATAATATTTTATTTAAATCAAAAGAATTTTTCTATCATATTTAAAGGTAAAATGTATTTTTTAAACTATATTAAAACTTTAAATAGCAATAATATAAAATGATTATTAAGATTATATAATGATATATATTAGATAATAAAATGATATATGACTCTGAAATAAATAAATAATTAACTAAACAATATATGCTTCAAAAAATTTATCAAATCTTGTTAAGATAAATATTTTCAACATTTTGGCAGAATACCAACAAAAAAAGTTAAAATGACATGATTTGCATTCTTAAATGATGTCTGTAAAGATAGCCAAGTGTTAAATAATTCTACAGAGTAACACTTGCCAAAATATTTAAATCATGTTAATTCATTTAACCACACTAGTATAGCTACAAAGTAAAAAAGATATAGTATATAGAAGATACCAACAGTTAACATTTCTTACAAATTGAACACTAAGTTGATAATATCTTTACACTTAACACCTTACTTCAGCATATTGATTTTATTAACACTGACACTTTCAACCCTTTTTTATCAAGGGACAATATCCACTACATAATAGCTTGTCTTGTGAAGTCTTGTGGCATTGCCTCATCTCAAGACAAGTGAAGTGTAAAGTCAGTTTTGTCTTGGTCTCTGTATCATCTTGGTCTCAGTTTTAGTGAAAGCTTTGAGAAAATTTAAAATAAGAAAATTATTAATACATTTAAAAGTATTTATGTCATACACTCTATGTATGAGAAGAAAACGTTTTCTTATGCACAGTAATACCCAGAGTTATGTAAGTAATGCAGGCTGTAGACCTTTACATAGCTCAAATTTTATGCAAGTCAAATTTGTGAATTGCTTAAGTGTGACTAAGTAATTAATAACTCAATACTGTATTTATTATTATATGTGTACTATACAGTACATATATTAATTATTATTATTTTTGTATAAAAGAACAATAGAAATACAAAGTACACATATAAATGAAACAAAGAATTTTTTAAAATTTTTCTTCTAAAGTAATTGCAGATCTTTATTTTTTTGGTTTATTACCAATGAATTCGGTTTGTCGTTTCAATTGCATTTTAATAGTACAGTACTGTAAATAAACAACAAACACTATGTACATAAAGTGGTAGTAAACAGGTTATGTACTAAACAAATCACCCGAGGCAAACTTCACTAATGACATGAAACAATACATATAAAAAAAACAAGCAATGATGTTTTGCTGCTTGACCTTCACTGAATACTGTAGAAGAATATTGTTTATGAGAAAGAGTGCTTTGTATGCTTGCATATATGCTTACAATTAAACCGAAAATTAAAGGATTAGCAGAGCAATAAAGTAATAAATCAGTACAGCGCAAAAGACAGAAAGAAAGAAAGGAAGAGAGAAAAAGAATGAATGAATGAATATTTTAAATAAAATAATTTTTTGTAAAATTACATGTTACTCTACTCAGAATTTTTCAAATTTTTGAGATTTACATTTTACATAACTGCTACTTTACGTAAGTTGCATGTTACATAACTCAGGGTATTACTATACTATGTTACATAAGTTTCTTGAATTATCAATTTTATAGTATTTGATAGTAATAGAAGTCTCTGTCTTGTCTGGACTTGCAAAATATGGTCTCATTAACAAGACTGATAACTAAAAGATGAAAGAAAAGATAATGTGAAATGATAAGAAATTTGCAGAAAGTTAGTAAACATCAAGTTAGAAAAGAGGAAGATGAAAGTTTTGAAATGGTTTTTTCAGGCATTATTGGGAAAAGCAGTAGCTATATAAAAAAAAAAAAAAAAAAAAAAAACATAACTTTAGACCATATATTTTTTAAATGTTATAAAACATTCATATTTATAAGGATATATTATAAAATTTAATTTATTTGTTTAAAATTAAAAAAGATATCTACTGGTATAGTTAAGCAATTATACATAAATTAAATTATAAGTCAGTAAAAATACACTTAAAACTTCACTTGCAATTATTACACCATTAAATATAAATATATTTGTAATATTCTAATAATTTTATTTAAAGAAATGGCTTATACAGGATATCCCATAAGTCTGGACTTACAGGAGTTTCTCATATTACCATTTCTTTCATTACAGGGAAACTATGTCACTGACTACAGAGGAATGAACTTAAGTGATTTTGATGGTGGAGACCTGGTGTCACCAAGAGGTGGCCAGAGAATTCAATAGGTTCCATCCAGACTGTTGACCAATCATGTATAGATGTGTTAGTAAGCTCATTGCTAAATTTAAGGAAACTGGGAGTGTACATGACAATCCATGTAGCAGACTGCCAAGAACTGTTATAGACAAAGAAAGTAGCGCTGAAGTGTTAGCTTGTTTTGCACTGAATCCATGGAATCCCTTTGACACATTTTGAGTGAGATTGGGATCTCAAAGACCATCATCCAACTGCATCTTGCAACACTTGCTTTAAATTGGCAATGAGCTTGCCAACACACCTGTGCATGGTTGGACTAGGCAGGTCAATCATGCACAGGTGTGTTGGATGGAACCTATTGAAATTCTCTGGCCACTTCTCAATGATTGCAGATCCCCACTATCGAAACTACTTAAGTTCCTTCTTCTGTAGCCAGAGACATGGTTTTCCTGCAATGAAAGAAATGGTAATATGAAAAACTCCTATGGGTCCAGACTTACAAGATGCCCTGTATATCTATATTGGATAGAATAAATACTATATTAGTAAACATGAATACATGAAAAATCAATTAAATTACTTTTTTAAAGATTGTTTACAAAGACATTACATGTTTACATCTGCCTTTAAAATCTAATTTTTATATATTTCTTTCAAATCACTATACAGTATTATTATTCTACACTTGATAACATATCTATCATTTTCAATAAAGTTTTCCTTTTTCAATATACTGTACAGTATATGTAAGTTATAAAATTTAATATGGAACTTTTGTAATAACTTGTATTTTATAAAACATTACAAATATTATAATTGTACAATAGCTGTAAATTGTAAACAAATCAAAATTAAACAATAAAATTATTTTCAGACTGTTTTAAATTTAATTTTAATAAATTTAAAACAATACAAAATTGTCTGAATAATTAGATTATTATTATTAATTATTATAAGCTATTAATAAATGATTATATTGTCATTAGTTTTCAACAAGAAATATTTGCGTTTCTTCTAAAAAAGATATAAAATATTCATTTTCTAGCTGAATATAACATTGTTATAGAGAGTAATAATGAATAAATATATTTTTTGTTTAGTTATCTTTTGAAAAACCTTTATGTCTGGTAACAAAGACGTTTAATAAATCATCCAATGAACATTTTCGTCCTTACTCAAGGTCTGTTTCAGGTTAGAGTAAGAACCAATTCCAAATTTGGAATACTTGGAACAAAACAAATTTTAAAATATTAAATTTAAAAACTTTTGAAACATAGCAACCAACTGAAATTTAACAGCTGGGAATGCATTAAATCCAAAATATACACACAGGGCAACACGTGTGTCTATGTGTGTGTATAGTGGTGCCTCGTATAACGTACGCCTCGAATAACGGATGCTGTGAACAATGGACTTTCTGTTTGGCTGTTACGTGACTCGAACAACAGACTTTCCATTCGGCAGTTACGTGAGGCAAACACCATTTCTGCGAACAAGTTGCAAATGATGGTTCCACTCTTTTGCCGTTGCCAATGGCAATCTGCTATTTTTAAAATATATTAGTATTATTAAAATATATTATTAGTATATCTGAAGTACAGAGCTCCCATTGGGATTCGGCTTGCTCCCTTGTTTATTACGTACATCACCTTAGTGCAGTTATATTTATTTAAGTGTTGTGCAAATCATGTCTTCTAAAAAAACGGAAAAGTGATTTCAATTGAAACAAAGCAAGAAATCATCAGAATGAGTGAAAGTTGACAAAAAATTCCTTGTCAAATGGGGAGAGGTTCAGGAGTTTACCATTATCCACTCATACTCATTATCCAAACACAGTTGAGGCCAACAGGATCAATGATCTCTACAATGACACCCTTGCCCGTCATTTCCGACAGGTGTTGAAGAAGAGAGAGAAACAGACCACCTTGAACATGTTTTTCAAGAAGCCAGGTGCCAAAAAACAAAGGATGGAACAAAAGGATGGAACAAAAGGAGCTGACCCTGCAAGCTCTGGTAGCCTCTCCTGAATCTGACTCTGATTAAAAAACAATAAAAAGAGACCTGCTGCAATGTGTAAAAAGGCTGTATCTGTATGAATGTGTAGAGAAAGTGTTTCTCTACCTCCTTCTCACATCTCCTCACTACTCGGCATAATTGGTGACTGCTCCATTTTCATTTTTTTAATGGTACAGTACGGTTATTTTATGCTGTGGAACGAACTATATGTTTTAACATGTATTTCTATGGGAAAATGCGTTCGTATAACGGACTTTTCACTTAACGGACATGCACCTGGAATGGATTAAGTACGTTATACGAGGCACCACTGTATTTTGGATTTCACACATTCCCAACCATTAAACTTTGGTTGGTTGCTATGTTCCAAAGTTTTTAAATTTAATATTTTAAAATTTGTTTTGTTCCAAGCATTCCAAATTTGGAATTGGTTCTTACTCTAACCTGAAACAGACCTTGAGTAAGGACGAAAATGCTCATTGGATGATTTATTAAATGTCTTTGTTACCAGACATAAAGGTTCGTCAAGTGTGGTCATTAGCACCGTTAACTAAATAAAGATATCTTCCAACTTAGCTCTCTTAACTAGAGGATCTTTTATTAGACACTTTTTCAGCTGTAACTGATAAAAATTTAGCTTTAAAATATTTAATATTAATAATTTTGAATCAACACAAATCAAGTTTTAAAACAAAGGCTGCAAAATACTTGAAATACTTTCAAATAATAAATTTTTTATATTAAATGGATTAAATATACTTATTATAAAATGCCATATCATTTGATAAAGAGTGTTTGTTCATGAATATGATAATAGTGTTATAGTAATATTATGTACTATGTTACAGCTGCTATAGTGACACTTAAAAAAAATTATTTGATGAGTAAATAAATTTTGAATTTATAAAATAATGCATTTTATATGTTATTTTATAAATTCTATTAATTATTAATTATACTTACAAACATAATTAATAATTATTTGATCTTTTTCTTTAGTTTTATAGTTAAATAACAACTGCCTCATTACTGAATCATTGTATAAAATAATGAATATTTTGATATCATTTTCATTCATTAATGTTTTGATACACTTCTGTAATTATTTTTTATTATTATATTTATACAAGATTTAAAAATGTGCTTGTTTTCCTGATCAAATCCTGTTTTTTCAAAGTTTTTATTAAAAAAAAATTAAATAATATTTTAATATTTATTATAATTTATCTTTTTTTAATCTAAATTATAACTAATGATGGTTATAAAATTTCTTGTTTGCAAACTGCACTGTAATAAATAATAAATATTTTGGAAAGTTTAATTGATCAAAAGTTTAAAGTGTTTTTCTCTATTGTGTAGAACAGAGTTGGCCAACTAGATTTGCTTCAAGAGCTGCACTTAAAGAATCAATACCAGTAAGAGCCAATGAGTGGTAACATAATACAACATGAAGGCTGACAAGAGGGAGGAAAAACTGAAGTTGTTTTCCTGATGCCTGGGGACCCAGGCTAGAATCTGTGTAATAAAATTTTAATTATGAAGTCTAGAAAATCGATTTTTATAATTTAAGGTGCATAAACAGAGGAAAAAAACTGCAATAAACTTTGCACTGTATCAGAAGGGATAAAGGGGTCTAGGAGGCCCTAGACATAGGGTCCACGATTGCTCTCCATGGCCATGCATAACATTGTGATATTAATATTAATAATATCAAGACTAGATACAATATCAAAAGAAAGTATTGACACTTTTACAAAAGCAGGTTCTGTTTGGGTATTGAAAGAGTGTATCAGTATAAACTTAGTACTCAGTTGTAAAGTATTAATATAAGTAAGTAGTGAGTCATTTTTCTCCTTTAATGATTTTTCACCAAAAGAATAATTTGTTCATAATTAACAACATTTGAATTGATAGAAATAATACTAAAAACATAAGAAATATTATTTCAAATTTCAAGAAGATTCAATAAAATAAAATTTCAATAAAGAACAATTTAAAAAAAAAGGACAAAGGCTAATATGTTTTAATTAGGAATACATGACACAGAAGGAATTTAATAGAGATTGTTTTAAAAATATTGTCAGTTTATTTTTGTATACCGATTATTTGCAATCTGAAAATGGAACAGAAAGATTATAAAAATATTTATGGTTAAGACATTATAATGAGTTTTATAAAATATAAGTTAAAGTTTTTATGAAAAAATGAAGTTTAAAAAAGATTAGATGACCAACAAATTAAATATTTGTTATTACAGCTCTTTATAATAATATATTTTGTTTAAATAAATTGGTAAAATCTAAGTTATATTTAATGACTGGCATAAAAATCTATATAAAAGTTGAACCAGAAAATAAATTAAAGTTTATTTCAGAATTTAAATTAAAAGCATAGATTTTTTAATCTTAGCATTTTAAAGTCTTCAAATTTTGTAATTAAATCTCCAGTTATTTAAAGCAGAACTGATTAGTTCATTTGTAACAAATAACATATGAATATAATGTACGACTCCTTAATTAAGCATCTTCAGAAAAAAGTCATCTGTTATAGAATTTGAAATTATTTTAAATAAATTAATTTTCTGATAGCATTAGAAAACCTCCATTCCATCTTTGTATTTCTATAAACTGTAAAGAAAAAAAAGCAGTAAATACACAAAGGCACAATATAATGAAGCTGATGAATATAATAAATTTACATAAAAAGTCCAAGGAAAAAAACCTTCCACATAAATGTTATTTATTTCAAAATTACTAAACATTTTTCTTCAGAAACACAAACACATCTGAAACTTTTTAATTTTTAATTTAATTCAGTTGAATACTTTGAAAGAAATGTTGTTTTATATATTTAGTCTAATTATTTGCTTATTTACATTAACCAATTGATTTTTTATTCCAATTTTGTACAACTTATCTGCCTTTCCACATTACTAAGACTTACCATTTGACCTTTTTCTTCTTTCTTAAGATCTTTATCATGTTACAAGTATAAACAAGAAATATTTAATATAATTTCTTAGTAATATTAAATTTTTATAAATCATAATTAAACAAATACTTTTTTGGTATATTATATTTAGGTCTTTACAAAGAATTCATGACAGAAAGTAAAATATAAGTAGTAACAGTTAATCTTATTTATACTATTAATTGTGTGTAACTTAATGACTTTTTGTATAGGGAATTCTTTAATAGAGAATTATGTTGTCACTAAACTGTATTATATATTTATACTATACATTATTTTAGCTGTTTTCTTTTCTATTAAGGGAGAATCATTACTTAATTAATAAAATAATATATATATATATATATATATACTGTATATGT